>NC_081764.1:31790767-31981742 GCF_963082965.1 Carassius carassius | reverse complement strand
CTGACTGAATCTTGGAGTGAATCATTGCGAGCTCACTGAATCAATTTGGATTTGACTCACTCACCGAACCAGATCATTATGTTAGACTAGAAATGAGTCAAATCCGGTCCTAAAATTTCACATTTTTATGGTTCGTGAAACTTAAAACAGTCTAATTACAGGCTAATCAAATTTTGTAGTAGTAACTTTTATTGGAAAGTAGTAAGTATAATAATATGTTGTGAAAAAAGTAGGAGTGAATTAATATGGAACAAGTGTTTCTGTTCTTCAGAGACAACAGGATGATGCTGTTCCTACATCATCTATTTCTTGTTTGTTTTCTTGCCCTCCAGTGCTTGAAAATGAGTATAATTGCAATGCATAGAGCAATATGCTGAGTCTCTCTCTCAGAAACACGCAGCACAGACACATGGCAACACGCAGGCGGAGGGATGGTGTCACACACTGCGGCTTTGAGGGAAATTTGCTGGCTGCTTGGCAACCAAATAAATGGAGAAAACGGTCTGGGCAATTTTTATTTTCCAGATGATTAGGTCCAAAAGAAATTACGGCTGCGAAGATCATTGACCATAAAATTAATTATGAAGGCGGGAATCAGTTGCATTTCTTATACCACAAAACGGATATTTTTTTTTTACGTTTGTTTGTGGTTACCTGATGCTAGAGGTGAGGAGTTGTTTATGACCTGTAACCTGTATGTTATTTATTGGTGGTTCAGGAGCTCATTCATGTCAAGGAAGACACAATCTGTCACCGGAGGAAGTCTGCTTACTTCCCCAGCAATCAGCGAATGGCTGGTCAAACCGTGCAATTTGGCTCATGTCAGGGTAATAACACTCATGCACCGTTTCAGAGATAATAGTAAAGTGAGTGGGCATTTACCTTGTCCTTGAAGATAGTCACTGGTTGTCCTTGGAGACGGTGGCGGTACATTAGTAATTACGTCAGCTGAGACATCGTGTTGGATCGTGTTGCATATGTGTAATCAGAGGAAACTCTGAGATTTGGGCAGCTTTTAATTGCGGGTCTAAATTCAGTGAGTGTTTAATATGTCTTATCTAAAATAAAGTGACTTGTATGTCCTCTCATTGTTACCTGAGACTCAGGTTGTCATTGAATGCATGGGGAGTTCTACATTTGATTTGAATAGAAGGCATATGTGGAAAATGAATATTTTTGTATGCATTTATGTATCTCCTGTATTTATCTGTATTTATTTATTTACTTACTTAATTACTTACCGTGCTCTGTGGATTTGTTAATTAAATACTTTTGCTTATTTGATAAGATCCCAACAAAATCCAATTTCACTAAATATTGCAGATTTCTTCAAAATCAGCATAGGAAATGTGTGTGTGTGTGGGGGGGGGGGGGGGGGTAATAGATTGGAATTTTATACTGAAGATGATAGTAAAGATGATATTTAACCATATATATATATATATATATATATATATATATATATATATATATATATATATATATATATGACCTCTACAGCGAATGTGATGTAAAATAACTCGTTGTGGATTTCGGTCATGCCGCCCACCCACAGGGACAGATAAATGTAGGGAAAGTGGACGTGAATGAGTAACTAATGTTTGATGTAACTGTCTATCCAAATGGGATTATGTTCAATTCCTGTTATTATAGCTCCCGAAAGGTGTGCTTGCCTGCAGAAGGATAGTGGGATGCAGATTACACTTATTATACGTGCGCAGAGATGTGTCGCAGGTGCGCGAACATGTTCGTGTGTGCAGATTTGCTGGGAGCTGCGTGAACATGATCCATCCATACAAATGACTCGTTCCGTTTTACCTCCCTAGTAGGTTGGCAGATGTGCCGAACGGCCCCCTCCCCACTCTGTCTGATGCTGGAAGCAAGGAGGATACTGGGTAGACGGCCAGGAAAAGCAGCAGTTTGTCAATGCTAATCCTATACAACGCTCCATGTGACAGGTTGCAAATGTTAGACTGCCAATAGCAATGTAATAGAGCTTTCTTTCAATCTCGAGCTCGTCAGGTTGCCACGGCTGCTAGGGTTTCCCACGTCGCCATCGGCCCTGTGTGCAAGCCAGCGAATTAGGGTGGGAGACACGATCCTGTTTTTCTGTAAGCAAATAGGTTTAGCACCTGGCAACACTCACTGAACACTACATTATTTCCTCATCGCTAAGGAAGACAGGCGTTTCGGCATAAAAACACACCTCTCTGTCTGTCCTAGCCTTCTCTTGTGCAACATGTGTTTTTGTCATTCTCTCCTAAGCTCAGGCTGTCTGGGTCTGATGTGTGGTCCTGATTCGGGACGCTGACCAGAGTGAGTGCAGTGACATTTGGAGGAAGTGTCTTCCCCTGTGTCAAGATCCATTTTTCTCATGTTACCTTTCCTTTTCTTCCTGTGCATCTCACTCTCGCAACCTCTTTCCATCTGCCTGGCCTTTTCAGGTGCTGCTGTTTTGTAGGGGTGGAGTCAGTCAGGTAAGGGTGTGTTCTCATAAAGGGCCTAACCTAATTGTCCACAGCTTAACGTGGGGCGCATCACTGTTTAGCCCTTACAGCGTAATACACACTTCTACAAATAAATACTAACATTTATGCAATACAGACATTTGATTTAGCAATAATATTTTAACTTTTTCAGACAGCCTTACCAGCTCTAAGTTAAATCGATAGTGATTTATGCTTGTATAGAAACCACACATGAGTGAGATTTGAACTTATTAAAGGAAATCTGCTGCATAATGAGAGTTTATTATTAATTATCCACATATGTTATGGATTGTAATTTTATTCACATAATTGATACGTTTGAATATATAATGTGAATACAATATTTTATGTGTATTTTAGTTATATAGTTATGTAATGTTTTATATATTGTAAAGCAGTGTTTCACAGGACAGGTGGTTTATTTATATTTTTTTTTATATAAATATATATTTTTTATATCTTTGTGTGTAATTTCATTAACTAGTTTTTTATTAGCATGCATATCACTAGCATGTTGTCTGTTTATTAATACTTATAAAGCACAAATTAATGTATTTTTCTGCATGAACCAATTTATTTATTTACAGTATTTGTTTTTATTCTAATTTAAAAATATAGCTTTTATCCTATTTTATGAATTACTATTCCTCTTGCCTTAAAACAGAAAACTAAATTATTTGAATTAAATCAAATTAAATAACTAACTTATTAAATCAATAGCTTATTTGCTTATTTGTATTTATGTGAATAGAGAAAGTGAATGGGAAAATGCTTCCAGATTGCAGGTCGCTGTAGAGACACACTGCGTTCTTTCTAGCTATGCTTTTCCTCTCAAATTATCAAATCCTCTGCATTCAAGACAAGGCCAGAGAGTCAAAGCACTTGCAAATCCAGAATGTTATGTGGTCATCTGGAGCAGAGACAGAACCCTGAAACCCCTCGGCTCAGACTCTGAGGGTATCGTGTCTGAAAGTTCATAATGTGTCAAAGTGGATCTCGGTCATTCTGATGCATTCATTCTCTGGCCACCGCTCTTTGTGGGGAGCGTGTGGTGCAGCACCTCTATCAATGAGCGTTGCTTCTTCACCCCGTGTCACGGCTGCTTTCAGATGAGGGCATGTCATTCAAGGAACTCCTGACACATCCGATCTGCATCTCTTTTGCACCAGATACTGCACTTCAGTCTTCTCAGAGCGAGAAAGAGGGAACCTTGGCATGTCGAGCAGTATTTGTGTAACACGAGAGCACCCATTGTACGCTGTTTAACCTTAGAAAAAAGGTCTTTGCAATATTTCACGCTGTTATGAAATTGCCTGATGCCCCGGGTCTCTGCTTGGAAAAAAAAGAATAATAATAAATAAGAGGAAAAAGCATGGACCCTTTTCGAAGACTCTGGTGTTTCCATGGCTGAGGTGTGGAATAGGATTGATGTTTGCTGTAGTCCTCTGATGAGGCTATATTCTAGGATAGGCTGATTTCTCAACACCTGAACCTACAGTTTGTTTACATTGAATACGTCAGAGGCTGGGGAAAATTGTTTGTGAGGGTTTTGTCCTGCTGTTTGAGGGAGATCTTGCTTTTATTCACTAATAATGAACCAATCAGCTCCAAGTTAGAATTTGGCAAGATTAATAAGATTGTATGTAAAAAAATATCCATTCAAATGTTAGGGTCAGCTTGTGTGTGTTTTCTGTTTAATTCATCACTGACGAATGAAATTGATCAAAAGTGAAAGATTTTTTTTTTTTTTTTTGGAATACATTTTACAATATATTTAAATAGAAAACATTTAAAATTCTAATAAT
Organism: Carassius carassius; assembly: GCF_963082965.1. NCBI lineage: Eukaryota > Metazoa > Chordata > Actinopteri > Cypriniformes > Cyprinidae > Carassius > Carassius carassius. The sequence continues at coordinate 31,977,448 of NC_081764.1, read as the reverse complement.
ATTTCACAATATTATTGTTTCAACTGTTGACTATTACTGACAACTATTTTTGATCTAATAAATGTAACCTTGGTGAGCACCAAAAGAGAGAAACGATACATGAGTTGGCTTTAAGGTACCAGACACTTTAAATAGACTTTTTTTTTTAAGAATTAGATAACTTCTCCAAACTGACTGGAATTTTTTAATAAAAGAAAAATTGCACACTTACCTGTAAATATGTAATGTAAAATGTATATATTTATTTAATGTTATAAAAATAAAATCATTTAATTTTTTTTGCATTCTGGGTGAAAAAAGATTTTATTTAAATCTGAATTGTGTAATTTCTAGCATTTCCAAAGTTATTATCAAGTTTTAAAAAGTGTTGAGTTGTTTTAATCTTAAGAGTGTAATTTATGTGGCATTAGCAAATAAAAAATAAATAAATAAATAAACACTTCACATTTCAAAATTTCACTTTTTTTATATACATGTATTTGTTTACATTTATACAAATAAAGTTTTTTCAAATCAGAAACTTTGGCATATCGGCCGCTTACAGCTTCATTGACTGAAATAATAATGTGATTTTTTTTTTTTTTTGCATTGTGATGCGCTGCTGTTGACACCATAATATTCTAATGTGTCTCGGTGTTGCAGATTGGAGGATGCAGAAAAATTACATTTTCCTCATCCAGATCTCTAAACCTTTTCACTCTCTCTGAGGGAAAGAAGACAGATGGTGGTTCTAAAGCAGAAGGAGGGTATGCAGAAGTAAGAAGATGGCTAAGAGGAACAAATCAGTCCATCAGCAGTACAGAGTGCTGCGTCCATCTTCAGCGTAGCTACAGTCGCACGCTTGATATATTTCAACAGAGTGTATGCAGAAGCATTATGAGTAAATTCACAGGCGATAATAGCTCAAGGTAAAGAGGCACTTGCAGCAACCATAGTAATGAATAAGAGAGAAGGGGAGATAGAACAAAAGAGCCGAGCCATTGTGTGGCATGTCGACTTGCTGAGAGAAATGAGTCAAGTGGCAATGCATTGATCTACATCTCATCGCTAAAACACATTTTCAATGAACAAATAAGCATTATTTTAGCAGGTCTAGAGTTTTACTTGAATCATACTGCATGGACTTCAATCAATAATGGCTGTCTTTAGAAACTCGTGTAAACATGGTGCACAAGGCGGTTTGCAGTGAAAAGCTTTTGAGGAATATTAAATGACATGATGACTCTTCTCACATAGATCTAAACTGCACATAGAGCCACTAGCCTTGGTTTGAATCAAGTCCCACACTATATTTTTTTGGTAATCATTTTCATTTGGATGCACATCACAATATGGAATAAAAAATCTGTTGCTGCTTCCATTTCATTTCTGCAGTGTTACTGTACATTGTGTGTTATAGTGTATTGTATTGTGCATATTGTGCGTTTTTAGGAAAACTGGAATGATGCATTAACCAATCAGCATCCAGCTTCCATTTTATACATGGGTTTATGAAAAGACGTTGGACTGATGCTCTAGCAAACTTCAAACTCCTTGGTTTTCTTGGCTCCATGGCTGGAGAAAGAATCAGGTTGTTACAGTCACTCCACCCTGAGAGCGCACACACACACACACACACACACACACACACACACACACACACACACACACACACACACACACACACACACACACACACACACACACACACACACACACACACACTCTTTCTCAGTCAGTGAAGCACACAGTCTCTCTGCCTGGGTGAGGAGCTGTTAGTGTGTAGCTAATGCTTTGAGGCAGATCAGAGGAGGGTTTCAGAGCAGTCCTTTACACTGCAGTGTGGAGGACTCGCTGCCTCTCAGCGCCGGATGCTCACAGCTGGGCTCACCGCCAGAGAAGAGAAAGAGTAGAGCCAGAAGAAAGAGAAAGAGAGCTTGCTGGAGAAGGAAAGTAGAGAAATTAAGGTTCAAAAATGTGGCAAAGTACAATTGTTACAGAGGGAACGATGCTAATCACTTCCCTGTGTATCATGATATTCTGCTACAATATCACACTCGCTACAACTATTAGTGATGTTTGCCTGGCTAGCATTAATGTTGCTATCACTCTTGTTATTCTTCAGGTTTAGTGGCGTGTAGCATGTCCTGCACCATCTGTGTTACTTACGCGAATGAGACTTCGAATCTTGTGCACATTTGATGATACAAATGGGCAAAATATTCCATGTATGTATACTACCGTCCAAGTTTGGGGGTTATTTTTTATGTTTTTAGAAGTCTCTTATGTTCACCAAGGCTGCATTTCTTTGATCAAAACACAGTAAAGGCAGAAATATTTTTGCTTTTTAAAGTAAGTAATTAAAAAAAGTAATTTATTCCTGTGATGCAAAGCTGAATTTTCAGAATCATTACTTCAGTCATCAGTGTGCTATTTAAAATACCTGTTTTCGATTAGAATTTTTTAAAATAAAATGTAATTTATTCCTGTGAAGCAAAGCTGAATTTTCAGTATGGCTACTCCAGTTTTCAGTTCGACAGGAAATGTTGTGCAACACACACATATATACTGTCACTTTTGGTCAGTTTAATACATCCCTGCTGAAGAAATAATAATAATATATATATATATATATATATATATATATATATATATATATATATATATATATATTTTTTTTTTTTTTTTTTTTTATTGTTTATCTTTTATTAATATGTATTTAGTTTTGAACAGTACTGAACATTGAAGGATTGGTCTAGAGAGCAAAATGTCAATAAATTATGAGTGGGATTTGGATCAATAAGCAACCACATAACAACATGCTAAAAACACATACAGAAGAAACTATGGTTTCTGCTGCACATTTCTGTAAGGTGAATTTACATATTGCATTTAAATTGTGTTAAGAAGTACCTCCTACATTTAAATGTAAGCAACTGAGAAGCTTCAGAAACACTTAAAACTCCTCGCATGCATACCTGACCCCCAGCACCAAAAACAGTTTCCATCAGTATGAGCTTACACATCCATTCACGCTAGTGATCCGAGTGTCCAGAGATCCTCTGAGCAGCACACTCCTGATTTAACAATGGAAAAACAATGCAATCCCAGCACATGTTTTATTCACCTTTTTTCAGCATGATAGAGCATGTTTCAGGGCTTGGAGGGTCTGTTCCTGGAACATTTGGAGAAAACCCCTCTTTAAAGCTGGCTTTTCAACCTTCCCAAGTCATATATAGTATGTTTCCAGTCTGTGTTTGTGTGTTGAAAGAAGTTTCTAGCTTGTTCTGTCCTATACAAAAGGATGTTGCGTGAGCTGTAGAGGCGTATCGGTCCCCCTCATCCGTGAATATACTAAAGATGTTTTCTGTGACTGTGGACGACTGCAGATTGGCCCGGGGCTGGCATTTGAGCCACTGAGGTTCGTACAATGAGAGGGAGGTCACAGCGTTCTGTCTGTAATGGGGAGCGAGGGGATCATTACCAGAGAACACATACGCCAAGAGCCACACTACAGAGAGCCGAGCTGAACGAGGCTTTGGCGCTACACAGAAACCTTCTCTTCTGATGTGTGACGGAAACGAGGTGGAGCGAGAGGCAAAGAGCAGGATAACAGACAAAGGGGGAGGGAAAATGAACTGATTTAAGTAGATAAAACAGAAGGGATGGTGGAAATAAAGAGGGCTACAAAAGGCTAAGCATGCAGTGTCCGTCCTCATTTGCTGCAATAGTGCGTTCACACCAACAGAGGGCAGGCAGCCTTTTATTATGACTCTGGACAGACTCTACATCTCCTGTATTGGTGCTCTGTTTCACTCCATAAAAACACCTCCATAGAGCAGGATATATATCTCTCCCATACTAGAGCTTCGGCAACAATGATGCTTTCAAAAATGTGTGCGTGTTTACTGCTTAACAGTTCTTTCAAGTTATTCTAGCAGTCAGATTTAAGTGACTATATAGAAATTTGACAAATACATTTGTATAAACAGATAACTTTAAATGACAGATTTCATCTAAGGAGTTTATTTATTTATTTATTTATTTATTTTTATTTTTATTTTTTGTTGGGGGGGGGGTCTTTTAGTGTTTTGTAGTTAAATTGAAGCCAGATGCGTTTGATGAGACTGACTGTCCCTTTCACGTGCAGCAGTAAGCAGGTATTGTTGCTGTAATGTGATTGGTTCTGTCAGTTCTTACTTATTGCAAGGTTTTGTTTTAACTTTTTTTTTTTCTTACGGAAGATCACACTCTGTATGTTTGTGTTTTGAGGGATAGGAATTGTGAGTAACAATGATTCTGGTTCTGTAAAGATTGCATTAATGATTGATTTAGTACTTTTGAAGACCACTTCCCAGTTCCACAATCATTTCTCTGAACTTTGTAAAAAAAAAAAAAAAATTGGAAAAATGTTATTATTTTATTTTATTTTATTTTGCCTTCTGCAAGCTCAAGATTTTCTGCATTTATTTTGGGGCAGAATCTGTGTAATGGATTTAAACATGGTCAAATGCTGTAAAAATAGCTGATACTGGACATAAACAAATCTAGAACAAATATTTCATACATTTACAAAAACATGGGATGGAGATGATGATGAATGCCAGTCTTTCCAGTTCCAAGAAAATGTGTTTTCTGCAGAGTTCGACATCAGTCAGTAACCAAACTCTTGTTCTGTGTTGCATTGGCAGAAGAAAGTTTAAACCTTTAACAGAACTAAATGTCTTAAAGTAATTTGGTTCTGTGTAAGAACCATTCTCGATTCCTCATCACAGTTGTGAGGCGTGGGAACATGCGTGCTGCTGTTATGAATGCTTGTGTGTGTGTGTGTGTGTGTGTGTTTATTGTGTTGTTGTTCAGTTGTTGTGTAGATGTCGAGAGTTGCATTCGGTGTTTGTTTCAGCAGGTGGTGAGGCATTGCTGGGTTGGAGTATTCTCTCAAGTGTGTGAGGTTGGAAGCAGCAGTGAGACGGTAGACGTTCCCTCTCTTTCCTTGAGCAATCTGAGCAATCGCCTGCAAATGAAAAGCACACCAGTGCTGCTATGGAAATATCCACACTGAGACCAGAACCTTCATTTCCTCTCACAATTTTGCCCTTTTATTTTGAGTGTGTGCATCTATCTACACATTTGAGTCATTGTGCTGCTGAAATCATGTCTTGATGATGCACTGGAGCCACTAGAGCCAGAGTGGCCTTTACCCTAACACTATAAGAAGTGTGTTCAGCTTGAAGCAGCTCTGCACAGATCGATCGGTGTGTGACATCAAAGTACCGCGAGAGTGATTGGAAAGCATGCAGTGTTGTCTGCTCTCTTAAAACTCTCACAGTACTATGATGTCACACACTGATCTGTCTGTGCAGCGTCGCTTGAAGTCGAACACAACTGATAACTAGAGCGCATTAACATCAGGGGTTCGCCGCTCAATTAAGATTTACTGTCATCACCGTTAGTTACTACAACCTACAGTTAGCTAGCTATGCCTTTGTCATCCATTCAGGTTGTAGGTGTATTTGACCGTTGGGAGAGATGGCAGCTTTCCCTTGAGTAGGCGTGGTTTCAGTGTCTATAGCGGAACTTTTTTTTAGCAGAAGCTTTAAGATAATATACACGTTTTACATCCATGCAACCTTTTTATGACATTAAAGGTTCTATTTATGGAAAACAGACTTTTAAGTTCTTAAAAAAAAAAAAAAAGCCCCTTAATTAACTATTCACTGAAACGGTGCTTCTATGACATTGCTGTTGAAAAGACCCTATATTTAGAGCTAAAATTCTAAAGTCAAATCACTATTTCATATATAATGTTCATACAGGGTTTATTTTGTGCTCATGATATATGTCGACTGTATATTACGCATGAGATATGTTGTGTGGATGGACAAATTATTCCTGGAAATTTTGCGCCTGGTTAGGACCTGCTGCAAGGCTGGTTTCAGGTGCGAAAGAGAGTGCTGTTTTCCAACAGCACGTTTGCTCATGGTGGAAATGGAGGGGGTTGTTAGCATCTCCACCTTAAGAGATGAAAGAAGCGAGAGGTTTGCTTGCCAATGAATCGTCCCATGAGATCCAGACAGAAACAGCAGTCTATTATTTCTCAGACATGTGGCATCAGGCTGCAAAAATCTCCTTATTCATATGGAAGAAAGAGAAAGCTGACCCTAGATGTGATTTTTTTTGATGTGGAGTTAAAATCATCATGTTTAGAACAGTTACAGGATTGAATGAACTCTAGCCAGATTTTTTGTGCCTCGGAGAGAATTAGGGAAGATGTTCTGAGGTTTTGTGATATTCGCTGGAAAAGTTTCAGCAAACTCTGTTACTAGTCTTTACACAGAGACCTGATCTGCCGCTAAACCATGATAACAGTTCTCAGACGGCGATGACTTTTGCCGAGCAGGAGGCTAGGTTAAACCCAGACTTAACACAAATCCATTAAGCACTACTCTGTTGGATGTGAAGCACTCATAAGCAAGCCCTGAAATTCCTCCTTAGAATGACTGACATAAGCTTGAAACGTAGGATATGTAATTCATTAAAGATCTGCATGTTTGCAGATTTGTTTATGCATGTCGTAATTGCCTATTTACTCGCTGCCAAAGATGTCTCCATTTTTTGAAAAGCGCTTTAGAGGCATCCACTTTCTTTTATTTTCTTTCTTCCCTCCTGTGCCCAGAGTGAGGGAATCGGGTGGTGCAATCAAGTCGCGTGTCTTTGAGTAGAAAACTTCTGTGACATTGATTCTGTGTACTTTGATGAGGGCAAACATCTTAGCTGAAAGCATCTATGTTTGCTTAGCAGCAGTGCCGTCGCCAGCACGTTTGGCCTGTTATAATATAAAAACACGCCACTAATATAGGCTGACAAGCATGATAAGCCATGATTGCGTGTAAATTGGCAGTGGCCAAGGTTTAAGCTGGTGTTATTCTAATACAGCAGTGAGTGACTGCTGGGAAAACGCACAAACACACACACACAAACACACGCCCACATTGACTTTCACATGGTGTGAGGCGCATGCACATGGGGTCCTGTATTAACTTTTGGAGAATTGGGAAAATTTAGCATAAATATTTCTTACTGGCCATAAAGCTGTATTTTGGATTTAATGTATTTTTGTACCATTGAAAACAGGATTATTTATCCATTTTCTGTGCATATTTATGATAAACAGAGCAGGTCAATATGTCCCTCGAGATGAGCCAGAGTCTGTCAAATTCCCACAAAAACTAAATTGTGATTTTTATTCCTCATATTTATGATTAGGTGGCTTAATTTGAGGGATATATACATAGATAAACCTCTTTTGTATCCCCAGTAAACATATTCTTAAAATTAGAAAACCTTATTCAAGAAACAAAATTGCATGTATGTTTAGTTTTATGTTTTATTCAAATAGTATGCCAATTTGATAAAATACATTAAAAAAAGTATTGCATAAAGTTTAAGTCATAATGTTTTTTCTTTCTTTCTTTCTTTCTTTCTTTCTTTCTTTCTTTCTTTTTCTTTCTTTCTTTCTTTCTTTGCAATTTATAACTTTTACAATTTAAGTTACCAGCCAATTAAAAAGTCATTTTGTTTAATTCGCCCACTGATTTTGACTTTTTACATTTGTCACTTAATTTTATGTGCAGCAAGCACATTTACATAAACACACACATGCATTCATATATATTCAAACATTATGAAGACATAAGCAGCCATGATTCATTATCACTGCATATAAATGTACATTTATTAAGTCCTACGCCTGCTTTACAGCCATTTCTAATAGAACTGAAGTGTGATCACATACCTGTGTGTTCATTTCATAGCAGTTTGCATTTCACGCTGGGACATCTCCCAGGTTAGAGGTATAGTATTTCCCTCTGCAAGCTGATCTACACACAATATTGCTCTGATGATGTTGTATTGTATATTAAAGATTAATATTGTGTGTGTTTTTGCCCTGTGGTACTCCCATAGAACACACTCATGGCTGTGATGTTAATGAGCTGATTTTTACAGTCTGAGATCTATCACTTAAATATGATATAAACATATCTATTGCAGAGGAGGACAAATGAAAAGAAATACGTTTATTTAACAAAATTTGATGAATAACTGTATCAAAGGCTTTTCGAACATCTATGTATATAACTCCAGTAACCTGACCCTTATTTAAAGATGCACATATCTGTTCAGTAAAAAGCATCAAAGCCGACATGGTTGACCGCAAGGGTCGAAAGCCATGCTGCCAATCACTGAGCAGGTTATTGTCTTCAAGGTAACTGGTTAGTTGATTATATAATGTTTTTTTTTAAGTAGCTTAGAAACAGTTGGGAGAATTGCAATTGGGCGGTAATTGGAGACATTGGTTGGATCATAAGACTTTAAAATCGGGGTGATCTGGGCCGTTTTCCACATGGCAGGAAATACTGATTGCCTAATAAACAGATTAATTAAATGATGAAAAAAAGGTATAAGAGTACTGGCATGAGTTTCAAGAAGAATCATGTTTAAATTATTTACATCACAAGCATGCGAAGCGTTAGAACTCTAGTCAGGACATCAAAATATATGGCACATTAAACAAGGTAACTAGTATGATATTGTTTATCTTATGAATGGGCTAATACGCACACAATGTAGATACGTGCATGTTCAGACAGTATTAAAGACATCTCTGTGTTAAAAGTGCAATTTAACACTTCAAACTGGCTTTATTTCACACTCACTTTTACACTCATTTTATTATTTTCACTGCATATCTTGCTACTTCAACAACTTAAAATCACGAGTAAATAATGAGAATTCAACTGTCTGAAATTAAACTTTTTTTCCACATTAATTATTATTAACAAATAATCCTCATACTTTCTTGCATGACCAGTTTGTGATGCGAGTGGTCAAAAGGTGAAAAGGTCAGTGAGATTGTTCTGAGGCCAGAGAACTGAGAAGGGAGCCGTTGTGGTTTGTCCAGCTTAAGTGGTCCGTAGCCCATGCTGTCATGCTGAATGTACCATTCGCCTCTTTTTTTACCTCTAATTGAATGTCACTTACTTTCTGAAATGCTCCAAATTATATAATGAGGTCATTTGCATAGCGCTGAAATTGACTGACCTTTGCTTTTGCCAATAATTACAGCAGAGTTGTCTTAGACAGTCGACAGAGATTGTGAAAAAAAAATAAAAAAAGACCACTAACTGCACAGATAGGTTAGCAGAGAGTTCGTTGCTGGACTTTGCGAAATGTCATTAGAATTTCTTGCTGTATGCTCAAAATGGGGGACAGAGGGACAGAGATCAGCAATGCAGAAATATTGTGTTGAAAAGCAATGGGAACTGTTCTTGGTTAAAAATACATGTGTGATTATTTCTCAGTAATTGCATTGGAGAGGTTGTTTGCATACAAGCATGACGTGTCATGCATACATTATTGTGAATGCAAGCAATGGAAAGCCCACAAATGCTGGATGGTACAAGCACGCTGCATCATCAAGACCTTTTGATTGTGATGTCGGAACTTTCACATGGTTTTGAGCCCCTGTGCCCAGTGTGAGCACATGGTATATTAAATGTTTTTTTTTAGATTTTCCTAGTTTTACCAGGGATGAACTGCTGAATATACAGCAGAACACACCACACAATCGTCTACCGTTTTCTCATTATTCTGGTATTTTGCTGAACTTAGCAGTGGCATTGTTCAAGCATTTTAAGATACACAAGTGTGGGAAGTGAGCCGGCGCACTCGAAAAGCTACGACAGCACGGCTTTAGAACCAAGCTGCCTAGCATCAATATGACAAATCTCCGCTCTCTACCAAACAAAATGGACAAATTTAGTTTGCTCTCACAAATAAATAAAGACTTTTCACAGAAACCTGGCTGAATGAAGCCTTTCTGGACAGCGCGCTACATCTGCCGGGCTTCCAGCTGTTCAAAGCGGATTGTGACACAGAATCAACAGGGAAATCGCGTGGAGGTGGGACATGCCTCTATGTCAATGAAAGGTGCTGTACAGATGTAACGACATTGAAGAAGATGTCCTGTCCTGATCTAAAAGTGCTTTTCATCATCTGTAAGCTGTTCTACTCGCCACGGGACTTACATTCCTACAACATCTCGTAAGTGCTACAACAGCTGGCTGATCAGATCGCAGACAAAGAGCAACAACACACAAACTCTGTTATAATCATTCTTGGCATTCTTGGACTCTCACATGAACAGCCAAAATACAGCACGTTACATGTCCTACCAGAGATTGTAATATAATGTTCAACTGTTACACCACAATAAAGGATGCATATCAAAGAGTTTTGGGTCTCTGTGATCACTGTTTGGTTCCTCTAATACTGATCTACAGGCAGAAACTAAAAATCTGCTTAACCTGCAATAAGGACTGTTAAAGCAGAGCGGGATTTACCTGCTTTGACTGGACTGATTGGAGTGTTTTTGAAGCTGCTGCCACCAATCAGGACTAGCTCAAAGATTCTGTAACATCATTAAATACATCAGTTTCTGTGAGGATATGTGCATCATGACCCCCACAAAAATCAGACCCAGCTAATACAGTATAACCCCCCCCCCCTCCCCAATATCATCACATCATTCAGATTAAAATAAATATGAAATATTTCGAATGAATACTTTTGTTCGTTTTCTTTATTAATTTCATTTGCCAGCAAGAAAGATTGTATCATATTTTAAATAATCTGTAATGTACCCCCCGCCCCTTGCACCGACTACTTGGTATTACCCAACCAGCTTTCTCTACCAAGTTTGTTCACTATTTTGCGCAGTCGCTGGGATGAATGGGTGGAGAAAGCGGACAGAAAGATGAAAAGGACACTGAAAGGCAGCCAGGCGACGATTTTTCATTGTTGGTCGACACCAGACAAAAAAAAAAAAGAAAGAAAAATCCTGACCAAACGGAGGTACCCCTATTGCTAAGTTAGCTGTTAAGTTAGCTCAGCGTTTCTCAAGGTGTAGGGAATACAGACATGACAAGTGGGGCGCAACAAACAGGTTTTGTGCCCATCTTTTTAACTCCTTTATTTATTGAAACAAAACATAGACACGTTTAAATGTAAGCCTTACTTAACCTTTTCACACGTAAGTTTAAAAGTTTTTCAAGGTGACCGTTATTGATCGTAGTATCACTGTATGGTGATCATTCATTGCTTGTCACACCGCAGCCACAATAGCGCTGAATGACTGATGATCTGCTTTTATTTCCTTTTTTTATTCAAAATTTCACACAAATTTGTTAGCTATAGCAGGATATATCTGATATTCCAATTGTCAAATATGTGCAAGTGGATGTGTTTTGCTATTCAAACACCTTTTTATAATGATCGCGTTAGTTGAGCTGTATGCGCAATGTATTTTAGGAATCTATCTTATTAAAATACCAAAAAAAAAAATATGTACATTATTAGGAATTTACTAACTACGGCACAATTTGAGATTATTATTATTTTTATTTAATTATTATTCTTTTTTTTTTGTTCTTTTTTGCATGGAGTTTGCAAAGTGACAAAATGAATCAAAGCACAACTAACGTTAACGTTAGTCCACACTTATATTTTCTCAGTTTCTGAATTTGATGTTATCAGAGGCTAAATGCAAACACAATTTTTTTAATCTACTTTTTCAGTCTTATTTCATGCAAAGTGATAATATAATTGCACTTTAATTTTTTCTATTTCTATCAAGAAAATTATTCAGTAAATAAATAAATTAATAAATATGCCGTGAGTTTAACCCCCCTAATGGTAGACCCAAAGTTACGCCCTTGTGTGCATCCCTACCAGGACTCATTTAACTTACAACAACGGCAAATCGTGGTTCGCTGTAAAACTCAGACAGCTCCATCAGGCAAAAGAAGATGCCTACAGGAATGGGGACAGAGTCTTGTATAAACAGGCCAAAAACACACTGTAAAAGGAGATCAGAATGGCTAAGAAGAACTGCTCCAAAAAGCTGAGAAACCAGTTTTCTGCCAATGATCCTGCAACAGTTTGGAATGGACTGAAAGACATCACCAACTACAAGAACCCAGCACTGTACATAATCAACAACTAGCCAAGGATTTGAACTAGTTTTATTGTACCCTCTCTCACACCCCAACCCATTCTGATCTTCACTCCATGGATCCATTAACACCCCCAGCAGCACCCCCCGCCACACACACACACATACTGCACTTCAGGTTTGTGAAAAAGTTATGTGTCATCTGTCTATCTGTCTGTCTGTCTGTCCACAGTATATATCACTTCTCATCATCTCACCTTACATGCTGGCATGTCATAACATCTTGAGCGCTTATTAACACATCATATCATTAATGTGTTCTGCAGTATCCACTGTGCACATTATGTCACATGTTCTTTAGTGGCAAGAGCTTTGTAAACGTGAAACGTGACTTGTGTTTGCTGTGCAGAGGGACAATTTAGACCAAATAAAATTCAAAACATGCTATTTGCTCAGTAAACTAATTTCTAAAAAAGTATATAAGTCAGTACTAATTACAATACCACTTCAGTCTCAATCCACAATACTGACTGACAGTTGCAGTTTGACTGGGTAACAAGGAGACAAGCGTTAACTTGTGGCTCTGTCTCTCTGCTCTCTGGTTTTATAGTCGCAGCGACGCGTCACGTTTCACCTGCCGGATGGGTCTCAGGAAAGCTGCAGTGACAGTGGGCTGGGGGACCATGAGCCCGTGGGCAGTGGGCCGCTCCTCTCACACCCTCTCCCTCTGGTGCAGGCACAGGATGAGTTCTACGAGCAGGCCTCTCCAGACAAGAGGACCGAAGCGGACGGCAACTCAGACCCCAACTCCGGTGAGTCTGCTCATGTTTGCAGGGCAAATCTAGTTACACCCCTTCTCTCTTTGTCTCCGCTCTTCTCTGAACCTAACGGGAGGAGGAGCTCAGCCAGAGAGCAAGATGAATATCACAGATGATAGTTTTCATTACGTGCCTTCCCACTCAATGCGCATAACAGTTTACAATGTAAATACAGTGTTCTCACGATACAGAGAATATACTTTGCACAAGTGAATGCAGTTGTAATAAATAAGAGATGGGTAGAGGCAAAACTGCATAATAAACTGCAGTATATTAAGTGATTCAGAAGATGTGTGTAATGCTTGAAATAAGCCCGGTTAGCAATTTTTCTTTTACTGTTGTTTTTGCTTTACACCTCATAAAAACCAGCCACTGTGTGACGTTTCCAGCAACAAGTGTTAGCAAGGTTTTTTATTTATTTTTATTTTTTCACACTGAACTCTTGCTGCTGTGCATAATAACAGAAGACCTGTTATTCAGAATATATCAGGCAATTACTCTATATTTATTTCTGTCAGTGAGATTCACTTTATGTATTGAATAGAAAGCAAGCAACTGACAAAATGTCTTGCAACTTCTTTTGTCTGGTTAGGACTGTCTCTAGTTAGTACAATTCTACCAGTAATAGCAGCTGCTTTATAGATGGTACACTATAAAAATGTAATTGATTTATTCATTTTAGTGTATAAATGGGTGAATCTGGATGACCAGGTCATATGTCACCCCAAAATGAAAAGGCAAATATGCTAAATAATTTGCTTAAAGAAAATGAAGCTTATTTTAGGAACATTTATACATTTATTTTTTTCTGTCAATTACATGAAATTCTCACATTCTAATACTGTACAATATTTATTGAATACTCAAATAAAAAAGTTTACAAATAAATGAATACAAATATATAAAATACTTTACAATTGAAATATTTGTTTACACATTAGAATAATTAGAATTATTTTTATTTTTGTATTACTATTATTATTATTATTATTAATAATAATATTATTATTATTATTATTATTATTATTATTATTATTATTATTATTATTATTATATTATTATTATTATTATTATTATTATTATTATTATTATTATTTTACTGATGTGAGTAGGATTAACAATAAATTAATGAAGGAAAATGTGTTTTTCTTGTTTCTTTCTTGTAATTTTGAGGTATAATATGGCCTGGATCTGGTATTGACAGATTTTGTGAGATTCACCCAAATGCCCTAAAAAAATCTTTAAACCAGCTCAATGAAAAACAATTACAGAAAACAAATAAATAAAATAAAACAGGAGTATGTGCAAAAAAAGATTTGAAGGGGAAATTATCTTTGTAGTGTTGCACATTTGAGCATTAGAAACCAGCAGAACCTTCATTCTCACCTAGAGTAAAATTAGGAAAGGTCAGTCAAAAGAAGACATTTGATTTATATGTCATTGTCCTTAATATGTCACCACAGGGTTTGAAGTCACTTTATGCGTGAAACGAGCCATGATAGAATTATGTGTATTTATACGCTAATGGTCAGTCACGTCTCTCTGGACTGAGAGAGTAGCTCTATCTGGCTCAACACATACTTGATTTATTTAGCGTTGATTTCACTGTTGGGATCTAATGCGACAAATATGTTCAGTTTTTATATTTCCAGCAATAGCACTCCATGACTTACTTTTCCCATTGCAGAGAGCCTTAGATCCGCTCAAGCACCTGTGCCTCCCAAGGTCAGAGATAGATAACGTGCACATTTGCACTTAATGATTCATATGAACATTAACTAGTTGTTCGCCATTTTTTTTCCAGCAGAATATTTTCAAATGTTTTCACACAAACTTTATTGGTCCCTTAAGAATCATTATAAATGTCACACATGTATCTGTGAGACTCTACCTCTTTTCTTGCTATTAATGTGATACTGAAGGTGTGATCTAGTGCAGAGTGGCACGACTCAATTGTCTCCTTTTAATTTGATGAGGGTGGAGGGGGCTCAGAAACAATCATTTGAATAAGGTAGGTGATAATTGCTCCTTTTAATAGAATTGATGCTGGTGTACACACCGATTATCTACAAGCTCTTAAGCCTGGTAATTAATAAGCACACAAATGGCCATGGTGCCATGGAGACCGGCGCATAATCAAATACTGGACACACGCAGGGGCTATATTGGGAGCATCACCAGGCTCAGATGGCAACATCAATTCGAGGTCAGTAAGAGATGAGATGAACAAATCAAATTGAGCTTCTTCAGTATGGATTGGTGTACACTGATAAAGTGAAGGAGATGTTCATACACACACCGGTTTCATTAATTAAGCATATCACAATGTTCATAATAAACTCCTGCTGCACAGACTGTGAGAGTACAGCACTGCAACAGAAAAGTTGACTTCACTCAACTTATGAACTGAACACTCTTGTGCAAGAGATGCAAGTGTATATATACCCATCAATGTATAAATATAAAATTAAGTGCTTATTCACTACCTTTCAAAAGTTTGGGGTTGGTAAGATTTTTTTTAAATGGTTTTTGAAAAAAAAAAAAACTACTTTTATTAAGAGGTGCATTCAGTTGTTCAAAGTTACAGCAAAACAATTTAGTTAATTCTATTCATCAAATAATCGTAATGAATAATTTTTGCAAATATATTAAGCGGCACAATTACTTTCAACACTGAGAATAATAGAAAATCTTTCTTGAGTATCAAATCAACGTATTAGTATTTTGCACAGATAATTGCAGCATTGATGAGCATAAGAGACATCTTTCATAAACATTGGAAAATCTTACAGACCTGAAAATATGGTATTGAATGTTAGAAATCAGAAGGTCAGGTATACTGTTTAGTCATTATAGAAGAAAATATGTCCAAGGAATGCTGCGATGAACCAAGTATCCCTGTTATAATATCCAAGGCCATGTTCAAGGTCACAGATTATTATTAACTTTATTTAAACAGGAAAAAAGACCCTGGCTCTCCTGGCCAAGAAAGACAGCCAGGTTTGCATATACAAAAAATAAACATAGTTATAACATACAATATAGAAACCAACATATAAGCAATTGAAAACAATTACACACCATTAACTCTTAAAAGAACTATAAGACACTTCACTGTCTCCTTTTGGAGAAGATTCCAATCTGAAGTGGTGGCGTATTTAAAGGATTTTTTGAAAACTTGAGCTTTACATCTATCTAAATCCAGAATGTCATACAAAACTCTTTCTAAATCGCAGTTAACAAAAGGAGTGAAAACAGACGCCTCTGTGGGTCGCCTGGGCTCAGATGCCACACAACGGTGGTTTCTTGTATGCTGAGCCATTGTGTGCCATGTACGAATCTCTCTATGGCTGCATGCTCGGCGAGTTCAGGAAGCAGTCTTCTGTAAAAACTGGCTGTGAGGATTAATTTGTCAACTTCTGATGATCTGAACCAACCACAGGGGAACAGGGTTTTGAGGTTGTTGTGCAGATTGAATAAATCTCCGAAGTTGCGAGTGTTTATCTTTAATTTCCTTTCTTTAGTGTTTACCCCTGCTCCAGCATTAATGTTTTTTATTTTTTTTTTATTTTTTTTTTTACCTTATGCAAAAAAACACAACAAAGAAAAAAGATAAGCTTCGGATGTTGAATGCTGTTGACAGGACTGTCAACATCAATTCCTGGCAACAACTTAAGAACACATGCAAACATGAATCTGAGTGGGCTCCATTTGGACTCGGCGGGAGATCCCGACATCCCGTTCTGTGTGTGTAGGCTTCAGAAACCTGATTTCCTTCACTACAAAAAAAATAAAAAAATAAAAAAAAATAACATTTGAACAAAAGCAACCCTCTGGGATGATAATTATAGGATACTGGTAAGCTCAACAATTCAAGGGTTTAAAAAAAAAAATTAAGCATTTGTAAGAAAGCGATTGGAAGCTAATGTACAAGCCGCAGCGGTTGTGTTTCTAAGCCAAGTATATGCCTTATACTTCTTATGGCATTCAGAAGCACATTTATTCTACCTTCTACCAGTGCAGTTGTTGTTAATTGCGAGCACATATGCATTAGTATCTAATTAGCAATTATGCAGATTGACTAATTATTTTTATGCTTTCAATCAAAAGGTATTAAGCTAGCGGGTGCTAATTGTAGGTCAGCAGTGCGTGCGCCGCTACTTTATTCTGACATTTCAAAAATAATGTGTTTATCAAGAAGCAAGTGTGCACTGAAGATTTTTGATACAACTTAATGTTTAATTTAAAAGCTAGAAAGGCTAATTTTAATCTTAAGGGCATGATTTGCAAAAGTGTTTTAAATGCTTTCAGAAACGTCCTTTGGAATAATAACCCGCATTCATTCTCAGTTTGTTGTGCTGCAAATGTACACTTTAATTTGTAATCTAATAACTCTGGGTTATAATTGGTGGTTGAGATGGTGGTGACTGTTTAAATATGCCAGGCGCACATACAATAACCCATAGTTGTTTATTTATTGATGCATGATTCAATGCCTTGGGTTTATAGTTCAGTTAAGATCATTAAAGATTAAATCGCCAGAAGCGGTATTCTCTTTGAGGGGGATCCTGGGTTAGTGATCAGTATTTTTAGTGAAGCGTGTATAGCAGACAAACTTGAAAAACCTATTAATTAAACTTTACAGTATCTTTAAATGTTAAACCACAAATAATTTTTCAGTTTTATTTGTGCTTGATTTAAGTAATGCATTATGCTGTTTGTTGCATTGGAATTGGTTTTCAAATACGCAAACTTTTTTCTTCTAACGGGTCAGTTTGCTAGAATAAATGGATTGCGAGTCATACCACTTCATTCTTTGCTTTGAGTTTTGCTCCTGTTCTGCAGAGTTTTGTTTTATAAGGTGCTTTTAATTAAAACATGTACAGTTTGTGTGTCACAAGTCCCCATGCGAGCCAAAATCCACTCATATTATTCAGGAGCACAGCTTGTGAAGTTCGCGGTGAAGTTAATGGTGGATTCGAGCAGAAAGATGTGCTGTGTCTTGTAACCGTGATTTTGAAGACTACAGGATGGAGTTGAATGCTGGAGTCTGTTTGTGATCCGCCATCCTCAGACATCACAGCAAAGGGCCATATAAATGTGAGCTTCAGTGGAAATCCTGAGCTGAAATGAGGTGATGAAATACAAAAGGAGTGTTTAAAAAATGGCAATAGATAAAAGCCATTTCACAGATGGACAGAGTATTTTTATTCTCTGTATTTCTCAAATATGACAAACATTGTGTAACGATGAGCCAGAGACGTTCCGATCCATATGCAAAACATTTATTATAAGGATGGTCAGACAGGCAGTAATCAGAAACGGCTTCAGGTATGTCAGAGATATCCAGGATCAGTAACAAGCAGAGATCGGGGCAGGCAGCAGAGAATCAGAGTCGGTATAAACAATCCAAAAGGTCAGACACGGAAGGAACAAACACAGGGAAAAATGCTTGGAAATGTCAGACAGGCTAAACAAGACTTCGCAAAGATTGAGAGCACAAACACAGTTTATATAGGGGAGTGGTAATGGCGAACACCTGGTTGTGATTAGCCCTAAGAACGGGATTATGGGAAATGGGATTGGAAATAGAAGATGCCAGAGTCCTGAGTAGAGTTCCCTCTATAGGAGTTCATGGGCACTCCAGCTGATGATAGTGACATAGCCCCCAACCCCCCCCCAAGGAGTGGCTTCCAGAGGCTCTAAACAATATAGGAGGGTGGTGGAGAGGGGGTGGAACGGAGGAGAGATGGGGGCCAGGTCCGTGTGGAAGTGGAGTGGCCGGGGTGGAGCCAGAAGAGCAGGACACAAGGGTGGAGCAGGCAGAACTGGAGCACTTACTGGGCCTAACTCGGGAAACAGGATCCCGCCGTGGACCTACCTCGGGAAACAGGATCCCTTCCTGGGCCTAACTCAGGAAACAGGATTCCTTCCTGGGCCACACTCGGGAAACAGGAGCCCGCAGTGGGCCTAACTTGGGAAACAGGATTCCTTCCTGGGCCTAACTTGGGAAACAGGATTCCTTCCTGGGCCTAACTCGGGAAACAGGAGCCCGCCGTGGGCCTAACTTGGGAAACAGGAGCCCGCCGTGGGCCTAACTCGGGAAACAGGAGCCCGCCGTGGGCTTAACTTGGTAAACAGGAGCCCGCCGTGGCCCTAAATCGGGAACATAGACGGGGATCTGACCTGACTCTGGGAAGTCAACGGGGACCTGACTTGACTCTGGGAAGTCAACGGCAGCTTCCATCATGTGCAGCTGCGCTGGGCTGGCGGCCCTGTTGTGTAGCGGCACTGGGCTGGCGGCCCTCTTGTGATGAATCTCAGGTACAGGGACCACAGAACGGAAAGGAGCTGGACACCTCGGAATAGTGACCACCTCAACTGTAAAGGGAGAGCCACAAAACAGCAAAAACAAAGTCAATAAACTGTCCCAGGGTCCAGCTAGGGTCTTCATCTGGTAAATTTAAGCTTATCTTAGCATCAAGACCACTCCAGAAACAGTCCTTTACCAGATCCTCATCCCCAGGCATAAGGTGACTATATTGAATTAATACCTCCACATAAAGCTCAATGGGTTGGCCATCTTGAAAAATGGAGCAAAACACACTTACGGGGTTGAATAAACTTTTAGCTGGCTCCATACCTGGTCTGGTGCTCAATCAAGCTGCTGGATCCTGGTTTGGCGAAGTCTTCTGTAACGATGAGCCAGAGACGTCTCGATCCATATGCAAAACTTTTAGTATAAGGATGGTCAGACAGGCAGTAATCAGAAATGGCGTCAGTTATGTCAGAGATATCCAGGATCAGTAACAGTAACAAGCAGAGATCAGGGCAGGCAGCAGAGAATCAGAGTTAGTATAAACAATCCAAAGGTCAGACACGAAAGGAACAAACACAAGGAAAAACAGTCTGCTGTTGAAAAACAAAAGGCTGTTGACATCAAAGTTTATTCGTCCAATCATGATGTATTTTGGCAAAATGTTAATGTTTTGTTGTGCCTAGTTTTTTTTTTTTTCAGAACTTTTAAATCAACTGGTAAATCAACTTTTGTATGCTTTGTTGTTTTATACTACTACTACTATTGTACTACTAATAATAATTTCTGCATCACATTTTTACATTAATGCAATAATGATTAAATTATTGGTAGTTGTTTGTTTGCTTGCTAATTTATTTATGATGCTGACTCATTTGAACAGTGAAGTAGCATATCATGACATTATTTTATTAATAATAATAATAATAATAATAATAATAATAATAATAATAATAATAAACTAGCAGAACTTATTAGTTACTGCATTTTAATTTAATTTTGATATTTTTTGTACAATAGATAATACTGGCACAGTGCTGGGTTATAAGCCACTGTGATATAGGACATGGATTGTTGGGTCTCTATTTTTCCCATTGTTTTTCTAAACAGAACCAATAACAATATCTAAATAATTTAATAAAAACTGAGTCATGGATGCTAAGCATGTTCACGCTGCTTCTGTGGGAGAACATTCACACAGCAACACGCCACACTGTTCTCAAAGAGGAGTGCGGAAAAGATGAAGAGCACAGGAAAATCAAGCAGGACAGGAAGAAGGGAGGAGTCAGGAGGAGAAGGTGCATTCATGGAGTAATGAGGATTCAAGGCAAACACAACTCTGTCAATCATTTGCCTTTGTGGAAATACTGAAATTAATTACCCAATGTTGGCAGCCAGGATGCCATGTTTGCAGTGCATGACTGGTAGTGCTGACAGCAGGCCAGGACTGAAAAGAATGAGTAATTGCATGGAGGAGAGAGATTATGACTGTTTGTCAGATGAATTTCCGTTTAATGTGGCAAAAAGAGAATGGTGGGTGTGGCAGATAATTGTTTTACAGTGAAGCATTGTTCATACTAAGTAACAGTTGGCCTGTCTTAGTGGGAGCATTTGTATATGCTCCCACTAAGTCAAATAATGAGAAAGAACCAAATTGCCTATCACAGCTATGCTGATGATACCCAGATTTACCTAGACTTATCTCCAAATGACTACAGCCCCATTGACTCCCTCTGCCAATGCATTGATGAAATTAATAGTTGGATGTGCCAAACCTTTCTTCAGTTAAACAAGGAAAAAACTGAAGTCATTGCATTTGGAAACACAGATGAAGTGTTCAAGGTGAATGCATACCTTGACTCTAGGGGTCAAGCAACTAAAAATCAAGTCAGGAAGCTTGGTGTGATTCTGGAGACAAACCTTAGTTTCAGTAGTCATGTCAAAGCAGTAACTAAATCAGCATACTATCATTTAAAAAACATTGCAAGATTTAGATGTTTTGTTTCAAGTCAAGGCTTGGAGAAACTAGTTCATGCCTTCATCACCAGCAGGGTGGACTATTGTAATGGGCTCCTCACCGGCCTTCCCAAAAAGACCATTAGACAGCTGCAGCTCATCCAGAACGCTGCTGCCAGGATTCTGACTAGAACCAGAAAATCTGAGCATATCACACCAGTCCTCAGGTCCTTACACAGGCTTCCAGTTACATTTATGAATGATTTTAAAGTACTTTTACTCAAATATAAGTCACTAAATGACCTAGGACCGAAATATATTGCAGATATGCTCACTGAATATAAGCCTAACAGACCACTCAGATCATTAAGGTCGAGTCAGTTAGAAATACCAAGGGTTCACACAAAACAAGGGGAGTCTGCCTTTAGTTACTATGCCGCCCGCAGTTGGAATCAGCTTCCAGAAGAGATCAGATGTGCTGAAACACTAGTCACATTTAAATCTAGACTTAAAACTCACCTGTTTAGCTGTGCATTTATTGAATGAGCACTGTGCAATATCCGAACTGATTGCACTATATTATCACAGTTTTTTTATTTTATTTTATGTAAAATCATTTTCTGTTTTAAATTAATTTTAAATAAGTAATTTTTTAAATAATTTTAAAAGTTTTAAAATTGCTTGTTTTATTCTTGTTATTATTTTTCTTCATTATTATTTTAATATATTTTATGTAAAGCACTTTGAATTACCATTCTGTACGAAATGTGCTATATAAATAAACTTGCCTTGCCTTGTCTGAGGTCACAGTAGACAGTGGAGACTAAAACATATGTCAAAAATCACGACTTGCAGGGTCAAATATCTTTTTAGATGTAAATGTTAAATGCTGATAACTTTAATAGCTCAATTTCCTATCACATAATACAAAATGAACTCAAATGACATGTCCAGTTATTTATTTAGTTGGTATTGAGCAATACCTGCCACATGAGCTGCTCTCACAGTTCTGCTTGGCGATCATTGAGTCTGTCCTGTGTACATCTATAACTGTTTGGTTTGGTTCAGCTACCAAATCAGACATCAGGAGACTGCAATGGATAGTCAGGACTTCTGAGAGGATTATTGATGCCCCTTCAGCCCAACCTCCAATAACTTTACACTTGCAGAGTGAGGAAAAGGGCTGATAAAATCACTCTGGACCCATCACACCTAGCACACTCCCTCTTTGAACTGTTGCTCTCTGGCCAGCGCTACAGAGCACTGAGCACCAGAACAGCCAGACACAAGAACAGCTTTTCCCCCAGACCATATTCCACCTAAACAATACATACCTCAGGATTGTACATTTTCATTTGTAAATAGCACATATGCACATTCATAATTCTGTCTACTGATGTTTTCTTTTTCTCTATTTTTCATTAATATATTATCTCCGTCATCATTATCATCATCATCATCATCATCGGTGTTATTATTATTGTTTGTATTATTGTTTATTCTCTTTATTATAAGAGTTATATTACCTTAAATTATGTGTATGTCTGCACCATGTCTCTCCTTTCTGTACTGGAAGCTCCTGACACCAAGACAAATTCCTTGTGTGTGTAAACACATTTGGAGATAAAGCTCTTTCTGATTCTGAATCAGGTTATAAGTGGGCTGATAATGTACAACTAGCTGGTCATTTTCATATATATATATATATATATATATATATATATATATATATATATATATATATATATATATATATATATATATATATATAATAACTATAGAAATTGTGCAATGCAAACATGTACATAGAAATATAGAGGCTTCCATAGCCTTTTTAATGCTCTTTTTCTAAGTATTTAAAGTGTGTTGTTTTCTAATGGGCAACCTGCCTCGGAGTAGTTGCATTTGTTTATAGTATATATACTTATGTATTTACCAACACATTTATTTTCCTCATCCATTTCCAGGTTTTTTTTTATTTTTATTCAATTTTTTTACAGGAATCCCTGGCAGCACTTAACTTTAATTTTACATGGTACCACAACAGGAGGAAGGGCCCTTTATGCAATTAACTAATTAATCTAATTACTAAGTTTATAATTAATTGTGTCATTAAAAAACATTCCATTGAGATCCTACTTACAGCGTTGAAGTGCCGCTGCCGCACAAACTATCAGGAATTGCAGCCAGTGCTTCTGTTCACGTTGTCAACAGGGTCTGATTACACAAGGCAAATCATTCAATCAGCTGCGTTTGCCTTGATGATATAATTATTTCAGTTTGATTTGTTAATAATGCTCTGAGAAAATGATGCTTAAAAGCAGCTTTATTAATGCTACTACACATTTACAAGACATTGTGTAGTTAAAGTGGAGATTAGGACATTTCTGAGTGGAACTTTTTTTTTTTTTTCTTGTAAATATAAACAAATGTCAATTTTCATGGCTGCAACTCACTCCAAAAAAGTAGGGAAAGCATATTCATTCAGTGTCTATGAAACCACGCTGTTGTAGCACATGCAGAATAAGACCTGGCATCTTGATGGCAATATATGTCTCTGTACAATCCCAATATATGCCACCATGTCAGTGGTACCTTTGCACATATGCAGCAGACTGTATTAAGTGACAGCGGTTGTCCGTAGTACTTCTGAGCACGTGTCTATATTTGACACCAGTTTCTTAAGCAATGCCATCTAAGGGGTCAAAGGTCATGCACATTCACAAAATAGTGTATGGTAGTTGGTGAGAAACCTAAATTCTTTGTGATTTTGCATTGAGAAATGTGATTTTTTTTTTATTTGTTTGACAGTTCTCTCATGAAATTTGGCACAAAGTGATGAGACATGATCCAGCTTTTCTTGCAAAGACTGAAATGCTCCTTTTATACCCAAACATGACACCCTCACCTATTACCAATTCCAGTGCTGTGAACTGATTCAAAACAGTTTAATTTGTATATTCTATTACTGTTTAACTTTTATTTTTCAGAGTGTGTTGCAGCCATCAACATCAAACTTTGTATATATATATATATATATATATATATATATATATATATATATATATAAGCATTAGTAATACATAAGTTGGTAAGTGAAAACTGTCTAAATCTTTTATTTCTTTTTTAAATAATAACAGTTAAAGAGAATTAACAAATCACAGACTCTTGATTTTATTGCATTTTACGAAAAATCCCAACTTTTCTTGAATTAAGGTTGTAAAATGAAGACAGAAAAATAAATAAATAATTTTATATTATATATATTATATACAGTAGGTGGCCAGCCTATCTGGGCCTTACCGCCGCGCGGTCTTGTGAAAATAATAAAATTATGAATACAAAGACTTGTGCTGCTGAGTGCAGGCATGTTTCAGCCCAGTAACACACCATTCCTCAGAGCCAAAACACAGACCGAATTCTGTTCAGCTGGAGGGGGTTGGGTTTTGGGTATTTATTCATGGCTTGTGGGGGTCGAGATAAAGGTGTGAATTGCTCTTTTATATGGACAGTGTCTTATGAGGCTTTCACTTGCTGAACTGGTTTATATTGGACTGTTGTTTAGGTTTTATTCACAGTGCTGGCTCTCTCCGACGAGAGAAATGCAACATTCGCAGATTTCACAATTCGTTTTCATTTAAAAAACTTTTCAAGCTTTCTGTAGATATATTTTTAATGTACCTATGTGAGACACCACGATATTATGTTAATTAAAAAATTATACATTCATTAACATGAAAAAATTAAAGTGATGAGACGACTCTGCCCTGTCATTAATGCACATTAATACTTTTTGTACAAACACTTGAATATGAGCTTCTTATCACGAGTAAAATTCATGCCAACAGCCAACATATTTAGCTTGATCAGAAGGTTGACTGCAAGAGTCGAGCGGGATGTTAAGAGTTTGTCTGTTTCTTTTACTGATTATTTTCGGGTTAAAGCATGATATAAACAGATTCACACTCAATCGCTTTTGCAATAATGCGTTCAAACAAATGTAATCTTACATTGCTACTACATTATCAGCATGCTATCTGATTTTGAAATCTTGAAGAAGTTAATCGATCTGTTAAGATAAAATAACTGACAAAAATATACTGTTATTTTCATCACAAACAAAATTTTCACAGCAGAAAGCAGCAATTAAAGATGTAATGCTTACAATGTTATTAGTTTGGCATGTGATATAGGGAAAAAAGTTTACACAAAATAGCTTAAGCCACTTTGAAACTCTCCTGTTATTTTTTGTATTATTATTATTTTATATGCTTTGTTATGAACATAACATTTCAAACATACTGAAATACTTTATTCACGGAGTGAAGGTGAAGCGTGTTTCTGGTATCAGTGCACGCAGAGGGGAAGTTGTTGCTGCTCAAAGACTCTGCTGCGAGTGAGAGAGACGTTTCACCCGACGAAATGAAGACGACCGCGGCTGCACAAGCACCGCACATCCGCCAAAAATGAACCTGCAGCAATGCTCGTTGATCGACTCGCGAAGCTTTACTTTTGTAGGTTGCATGGCAGTAAAAAATTCGATAATATGACCATGCAGTCAATACAGATATTTAATAAAAACATTAAAACAAGCAGAGCTGTAAAATAAAACAATAAAAAACGCACGAGTTTAATCATGAGGACGTTTTATTAATTCTTTAGAGTTTCAAAGATTTAATCGTGCCGGTTTAATTTTATTCGTTTCTTGTTTTAGGCAAATTAGGCCTAAATAATGGGAATGAAATTATACAGTGCTTCACATTTAAACATGCAACAATTTCTTAATCAGTTTACAGACAAATTGTCTTTTTCCCAATAAGTTGTCAAAATAAAGGACAGGTAACGAATAACAAAAATGCATGTTGTTTTATTAAAGGAAAAAAATATATTTATATTTAAAATATAAATTAAAATATAGGCATAATATATAAAAAAATTGACATTTTGCATATTAATCCATGTAGCCTATACCCAACTAAAATAGGCTACCACTTTTAATGCTCCGATGCAAAGTAAACCACAATTTCTCTTGAATAATATAACGGATAATTAATATAATATAAATAATACAGCACAACTTTTAAATGTGTCAAATCTAAAATATGGTTTAATACCATGTAGCTTAGAAAATATAAGCACAGACTCAGGCACAGGATTGACATTTATCCTGCTTGAATTCGTTCTAAGAAATGCACATAACTCCATAAATACCAAACTTTCATCTGTGAATATTAAATATTAAATATATTAAATATTTAAACTATAGTGTTTTTCTTTCATTTTCCGTGACTGAAGCAGTCAAATGTAACACATCAGCAAGGCAAAACTGACGTCTATTTGCGAAAATGTGCTTTGATGCGCTTGTTTTATAACTTGTGGTTAAAGCGCCACTCAGCGGTCAAAAGTTGTAAATTCACTTTAAAGACAGCGCCCCGGCGGTACCCGTAAAAGAGGCGTTTTCGATGTCTACTTAATGTATAGATAGATAGATAGATAGATAGATAGATAGATATACTTAATTAATTTTTATAAATATAATTTTAATTATACTAAAGTAACAATATTTAAATTGAGTAATTATCAATTGTTTAATTTATAACACATTTATGATAAAAAAAGAAATGTAAATCAAGTAATGATAATGATCAGCCATAATTTATATTTCAAATCACACTATACTACAAAAGAATAACAAAGGTTTGACCTGCCTTCTATTACAGAGGGGTGAATATTGCTAATTAGTAAAGATGTACATTTCTGAAAAAAAACAACAACAAAAATATTTTAGATATGTACTGTAGTAAACAGTGCTGTACTATATTGGTGGATGTTTACAGGTGTGTGTGAGCATGTTTTATTTAACTTGAGTTTATGAACATGATCTGATCTGTATGATGGTTTTGTCATTTTGGCTTCTAGCAGGTAAAGATTTCACGAGCGCGTGCATGATGCAGACAGATAGTTGACAGGAGAGTTACCCGAGCAGGAGAAGCCGCCACTGCTAAAAGCAAGTGGTTTCAGTATTCATTTACTGATTCATTCATTCTATACACTTATGGAGACACATTTTGTTGCTATTAAAACAAGGAAGGAAAAAAAACCCTGATTGCTGCCTGCATCCACCTACAAATCAAACAGACTGATACTCTATTCGCTAACTATACAAACGTGTGTTTGTTCGGCCAACATGTGCAGTCCAGATGTGAAGCGTCTCTGCCTTGATACCTTTTATAAAACAAAATGCAAACAAGCACTTCTGCTTTGTCAACATTTCATATGAGCTTGCAAAGACAGCAAACAGCGGCAGTAGTGTGATTGCGCGTGTGTGTGGGTGGGAGAGTGCCAGATGATTTAAGCTCTTATGGGGAATCGTGCTGGTGCGGTGCCATCTCTCGACTCAAACAGAGTAACAGCCTCTCCGCTAAGTGAAAGTCGCGGTTCAGAGTGCACCTTACTCTGATACGCACCAAAGCAAGGTGTTAGGCGTCTGCTGCGGCTTTGAAAGACTTTGCATTCATTTGTATTTACATCTTCCATCTCTGCAATGAATAAAGTGGCTGCGAGCTGTTTTCAACCCTTTTAACACTTAATTCAAAGCATTTACTGGGAGCAACAAGGCAAGATGTTTACTTATGCCGGAGCAGAAAGCTCGCAGGTGAAAGACATAGGCTGTCTGGATGTGTACTGGTGGGTTTGTACCAGTGCATTAGTGTTTGTGTGTGTGTGTTTATGCTACAGACAATGTGTTTGTTTTTTGTTTTTTGTTTTTCGTGATAGCAGGATTGCGGACCAAGGATGTTGATGCTAAATGCGGAAAGGACAGATTTGTATGTTTTCTAGCATGAAAATGGAAGCACTTTTACCATTCATCATTGATGAGTTTGAGAATATGGGTAATTCCCTCACCAGGCTTCGGGGCCTGGTATGGTTCACTGGATTGACACACACACATACCGCCAAAACATTCATCTGAATGCGCAGGAATTGTTCTTCAGTTCATGATGGCACCATCAACTTTTGGGTCCAATGTGTGTGTGTGTGTGTGTGTGTGTGTGTATATATATATATATACAGTGTTGGGAAGGTTACTTTGGAAATGTAATAGGTTACAGATTACAAGTTACCCTGTTTAAAATGTAATAGAAGTGTAACTTTTTCAATTACTTTATTAAAGTAATGTAACTAATTACTTTTGAGTACTTTTTGATTACTTTTCTAAATTTGTGAAAATTAAAGAATAATAAATAAAAGCATATACATCAACTTAAATACAGTTATCTAATAAGCATGTGACGTATTCTGTGTAATAAACTCCTGAAACATTGGTGTTTTTTTTTAACTGCTGTCTCTTTGTATATGATGATAGTTTTCTCAAAATAAGTAAAATGCACATTAAGTGACACAAAGCAGTTCTAGAAATTACGTTTATGTGCTCGTGTACTCCTATATTGAGACGGCAGAGGTTGAAAACACTGCGAGCTTCAGTAGGCCAATGTGTAGTAAATGAAACCATGTCTTTGCCATTAATTTACAGGAGGGGCGGACTGGGAGAAAAATTCAGACTGGAAGATTCAAACTCATACAAAGAAATTCATGGACAAAACTATTTTTTTGTATGGACCTGACATAAAAAAGGTTTAAATCTTTAATTAGGGGACATGCAAAATAATTAAAAGTTCTCTCCTGAACTGCACCTTCACTTCCATTTTTCTCTTCAGTCTCTTTATTTTGCCCTGTTATGCATCTCTCTCATGACTTTAATACTCAAGATTGAACAAAACTATACTTTACAATACAATACTCTACAATACTACAATATCTTTATAGAAAAATCCTAATACTGTACACGAGTCATGTTTTTCCCTTACAAAAATTAACCATGCTTTTATTAGCCTATATAAAAGTAAAATAACCTTGTTATGTTTTTGTTTTTTTGCAAATGGATTTCTATTTATTTTTAAATAAATACATTTGTAAAATAATTTTACATTTTTGGTTACCACATTTAAACAATAGTAACCATTTTCTCTGGATTTATAGTTAAATATTAAAATGTTAATTTTCGTAAGGGTTGTGTTGTTGTCTGTCGTAGCTCCCCCTAAACCTATAAAAAAATCGGATTTTTTTTCAGATAAATTCCTACTGTAGCATTACAACAGATAATAATGATGTCCTTTATATAGTATTTTGAGTGATGACTGGTGAGCAACGTGCTGCTGCTTGAATAAATAAAAAAAAATAAACAAAGACAAAAAAGCATCTTTACAGATGAAACTGACCTGAAACCCTGAGCAGTAGTTCTGCTACTCTGCTCCAGCAGTCCACTCTCTCTCTCTCTCTCTCTCTCTCTCTCTCTCTCTCGCATTGATTACTCTGAGTCTGATCCAAACCGTTTGGCGGAGGCGCGGAGAGCGCGCGAGTCATGACTAACACTTCATGATTTATTAGAGATTTAATTATCAAATGGCGGATTCGCAAATGATCGCTTTAGTACATTCGGCAGGCAATTATACAATAATGATATTAAATAGTGGGGCAAAATCGACTGCCAGGCCACCGGGAATTGTCCCGGTTCTCCCGGTGTCCAGTCCGCGCCTGATTTCCACAGACACGCAGAATGTGCAAGTCATATATTGAATTTTTGGGGCTTTATATTCACAGACACTAGTCAATGACATGTTTTGATTCAAGTGTACTGACCTACTTTTGATTTAGTCATCCAAAATGTGGACTATTCCGTCCGCGTTAGGCATTCCGTTTTTATGACTGGATTCTACGAACCAGACTGTATTTCCGCATCTCGGAAATTATTAGGACGGTATGTCTCAGAATAGTCAGTGCAATTTGGGAAAGAAATAAGTTAAATCTGTATGTGGATGTGTGTAAATATTCAAATGTAATCCCCTTTGTAATCGTTAAAAATTTCATAAGTAACTGTAATTTAATTACTCATTTTTTCGAAGTAACTGTAACTAATCACAGTTACAATAATTTTGTAATTAAATTACGTAACGCCGTTACATGTAACTAGTTACTCCCCAACACTGTATATATATATATATCTATGCCATATATCTATCAGTGGTGTAGTCCTAAAGAAAAAAGTGGTTTACTATTACCCAGTCGCCCCCCCAAAAAAACCCAGTCCCACCTCCACCACCACAAAAAAAAATAAAAAAAAACATTTTATTGTTGTTGGTTTTTTAGTAATTTAAATATTAATTTAGTAATTTCAATACAGTGCACTCTAAATTTGATTGATTTGACAGGTTGTTCCAGCCTATCTGTCAACGCATTATTACAGTTCTTTATCATTTCAACATGTTTCTTTGGAATTATATTCATTGTGAAAAGTACTTTAGAGATATATCTCAATTTAATGTTTTTTTTTTTTTTAATCTTAATGTTCATCTTAATTTGATGTTTTATGGTTTATTTAATGCTTTTATACACTGGTTATATTATTTAGAATGGGAATCATAGTTCATGCAAGGGGGTTTTTCAGCATGTAGGCAGGGGTTCAAATTCGGCCCTGAACATATCCAGCCCACGAGTTCCCCCATGAATGTTCTGCTGGGTTATTGAAGTAAATAAAAAAAAAAAAAACCAGGACAGAAACAAATAATGATAGATATTACTGAAATTCAAAGCACATGCATTTTTGTCAGATAGAAATGCACTTGACACTAAAGTAATGATTTTGAGCTAGAATGCCAAACAATTAGGCCTACATCTAATGGAATCTGTCATCCTTTCCTCACCCTCAAGTGATTCCAAACTTACTTTCTTCCGTGAAACACAAAATACAATATTTTGTAGAATGTTACTAAACCATTTTGCTTATACCTTTGATTTCTACTGTATGTACTGTATGGACTGGTGTTGAGTAAATGGTTATTTTCATTTTTGCATGAAATATCCTTTTAAGAACTTTATTGTTTGTAAATAATACACACATAATTTATAAAAAACACTGATATTTAGATTTATTTGGGCTCTTACAGAATTAACATTTTACTTCTATCAAAATGAATTAGAACTAAACATATAAAGAGAGAAGTTCTTGCTTATAATTAGTAGGCCTATTAGTTAGATGGTTGACACTAGAAGTAAAACCATGGTAGATTACTATGGTGCTGAATTGACAAGCCTGTAGGCCTGAAGGCGTTTTCCAGTTACCTCTTCATTCAGTTTACATTATCGTGGCTGTTTTCAGCCAGCATCACTACAGAACCTTTAATATTAATTCTGTGTTACATCTGAATGGATGATGCGACTTGCTATGTTTATCACCTTACATTGTGGCACAAACACAGCGCTGTGTGGGAGACTCTGCTTTTGCGCACGGCTGGAGGATGCATTGCGTAGCGCGTAGCGCCGCTCCACACTTTTTGCAGTAGGCTATTTCGCTTTTTGCAGTTTGGTGTAATTTAAAAACCGTGCCTAATGTGGGGGAGGTCTCCCTCGTTTTGGCGATTGGCTCACAACTCGATCGATCCACTGGTCCAGAAATGTCCCAGTGCTCAGGATGGCATTTGAGCATAGCTCTACTGCTGCAGCTGTGACGCTAACAATGGAGGACAGGAGGCAGATGCAAGTAAAGGTAGTTTATTGACAGAAGTATGATGGATGAATGCTGGTGAGTGACGCAGGAACCACGATGGCAGCACAGACAGGTGGGTAGGTGGTTGGAGTGCGTTGGTAGCGATGGCGGTGATGGTAGATCGGTGATCGGCGGTGATAATCCGTGAATGACTGTGAATATCCGATGAAGACTGAAGCAGGACACAGAGCAAAGACAGGAACAGAGGAGCACGAACAGACATCGACACGAAGACCTCAAACAACGATCTGACAAACAGGAGACGAAAGACAGGGCGTTAAATAGGCGGTGGAATGAGATGCACCTGCCGCTGATCAGGCGATCAGTGGCAACACCCACATGAACCAATCAACATGACATAACATGACTACAGCTGGAGACGGTGCATTCGCGAACCGTGACAGTACCCCTCCTCCTAAGGACGCCTCCTGGCGTCCCCAGAATCTCTTACCTGTCGATTGTAATCATCGATAAGGGAGTGATCAAGGATGTCCCTAGCAGGTACCCAACTTCTCTCCTCCGGACCGTAACCCTCCCAGTCCACCAAGTACTGAAATCCGCGTCCCCTCCTTCTAGAGTCCAGAATACGATTTACCAAATAGGTGGTCTCCCCATCTACGAGACGCGGCGGGGGAGGGACCGGGGTAGGCGGATTAATGGGAGAATGAAATACGGGCTTGATTTTGGACACATGAAAGGCGGGATGAATTCTCCTGTACGTAGGAGGGAGTTTAAGGCGGACTGCCACCGGACTAATGATCTTGGTGACAGTAAACGGGCCAATAAATTTGGGAGCCAACTTATTAGATACGGACCGGAGAGGAATATTCTTGGTTGAAAGCCACACCTTTTGACCCACGACGTATACGGGAGGCCTAGACCGGTGGCGATCGGCCTTGGCCTTGGTGCGCGCCCCCACTTGGAGTAGAGTCTCACGGGCTCTGGTCCAAGTGCGGTGGCACCTCTGGACGAAGGCGTGAGCGGAGGGGACCGCAACTTCGGATTCCATACTAGGAAAAATAGGTGGCTGGTAACCTACACTACACTCAAAAGGAGATAGGCCCGTAGCTGATACTGGTAAGGTATTGTGGGCGTACTCCACCATAGACAATTGTTGGCTCCAGGAGGAAGGATTCTTGGAGACCAAACATCGCAACACCCTTTCCAAATCTTGGTTGGCTCTCTCGGTTTGACCATTGCTCTGGGGGTGAAACCCTGAGGACAGACTTACAGTCGCTCCCAGTAGTCTACAGAATTCTTGCCAAAATTTAGCCACAAATTGGGGTCCCCTGTCGGAAACCACATCTATCGGGAGGCCATGTAAACGAAAGATGTGGTCTACGACAGTCAACGCTGTCTCCTTGGCTGA
The DNA here is from genome assembly GCF_963082965.1 of Carassius carassius. Classification (NCBI taxonomy): domain Eukaryota; kingdom Metazoa; phylum Chordata; class Actinopteri; order Cypriniformes; family Cyprinidae; genus Carassius; species Carassius carassius. The sequence goes on along the minus strand of NC_081764.1, from coordinate 31,944,394 downwards.
AGGTAATTTGGGCAAGGGAATAAAGTGGGCTGCCTTCGAGAACCGGTCCACCACGGTTAAAACTACCGTGTTGCCCTGGGAGGGCGGGAGGGCGGTAATAAAATCTAGAGCGATGTGGGACCAGGGTCTCGAAGGAACCGGCAGCGGTTGGAGTAACCCATCAGGGGGCCGATTGGAAGTCTTACCAGTGGCACAAACCGAGCAAGCCAAAACAAAACTGTGAATGTCGCGAGCCATAAGTGGCCACCAGAATCGTTGCTTGACTAAAAATCTAGTACGGTTAACCCCTGGATGGCAAGCTACATTCGAGCAATGTCCCCACTGGATAACGTTGGACCTTAATCCCTCCGGCACAAATAAACGGTTCGGTGGACACCCGGGCGGAGGCGTTACCCCTTCTAAGGCCGTTCTGACCTTCGATTCGATCTCCCATGTGAGAGTGGAGACCACTAATGTCTCAGGAAAAATACACTCGGGAGTGGACGGGCGTTCGGAATGGTCAAAAATACGCGACAAAGAATCGGGTTTGATATTCTTGGAACCCGGGCGGTACGAGATAATAAAGTCAAAACGTCCGAAAAAAAGTGCCCACCGAGCCTGCCTGGAGTTCAACCTCTTGGCGGTGCTAATGTACTCTAAATTCTTGTGGTCAGTCCATACTATAAAGGGAACCCCCGATCCCTCTAACCAGTGTCGCCATTCCTCCAATGCCATCTTGACTGCCAACAATTCTCGGTTACCAATATCGTAATTTCGTTCTGCCGGAGATAAACGATATGAGAAATACGCGCAAGGGTGGACCTTGTCGTCTAAGGGAGAACGTTGCGATAACACCGCTCCTACCCCCACCTCTGATGCGTCGACCTCCACCACGAACTGACGTGTAGGGTCAGGGGTAATCAGAATAGGGGCTGAAATGAAACGGCTCTTCAGTTTAGCGAACACAGCCTGAGCTGTGTCCGACCACCTGAACGCAGTTTTGGCGGAGGTCAAGGCGGTCAGAGGTGCGGCTAGTTGGCTGAAGTTGCGAATAAAACGCCGGTAGAAGTTAGCGAACCCCAGAAACCTCTGTAGGGCCTTACGGGAATCTGGGCTTGGCCATTCTACCACAGCCTTAACCTTCTCGGGATCCATGCGTATTCCCTCAGTCGACACGATATACCCCAAAAATGGAATTGACTGTGCATGAAATTCGCATTTCTCCGCCCATTCTCTAGCAACCTCTGAAGCACTCGTTGGACGTGCTGCACATGTTCCTGGAGAGAAGAGGAAAAAATCAATATGTCGTCCAGGTAGACATAAATGAACTGATCGATCATATCTCGCAGCACGTCGTTGACGAGTGCCTGGAAGACCGCTGGGGAGTTGGAGAGCCCAAAGGGCATAACCAAGTATTCAAAGTGCCCTCTGGGGGTGTTAAAAGCGGTCTTCCATTCATCCCCCTCCCTGATCCGAACCAAATGATACGCATTGCGTAAGTCCAGTTTTGTGAAAATTGACGCTCCCTGCAACCTCTCGAAGGCCGAAGACATCAACGGCAAAGGATAAGTATTCTTTACCGTGATGTTGTTCAGTCCCCGTAATCAATACAAGGTCGCAGAGATCCGTCCTTCTTTCCCACAAAAAAGAACCCCGCCCCCGCAGGAGAAGAGGAAGGGCGGATGAATTTGGAAGCTAGAGAATCAGAAATATATTTCTCCATAGCCTCCCTCTCTGGAACAGAAAGTGAATAGAGTTTGCCCTTAGGCGGAGACTTACCTGATAGTAAATCTATGGCACAGTCGTAAGGACGATGCGGAGGAAGAGAAGCAGCCCGAGACTTACTGAACACTCAGCGGGCACGTTAGACAAATCCACCGCCTCCTCCTGCAACACAGACACAGACACAGACGGACAGGCAGACACTAGACAAGACTCATGACACCTTTTACACCAAGACAAAACGGAGTTAGAGAGCCAGTCAATGCTAGGGTTGTGGAGGAGGAGCCAAGGGTGTCCGAGGACAATGGGTGCCAGGGGAGAGTCAAGGATGTGAAAAGAGATGGTTTCGGAGTGATTGCCAGAGGTGATGAGTGTAATGTCTTCAGTGATGTATGATATGGTGGGAAGTTGCTGACCAGTGAGGGCGTGAACCGTGATGTGGTGCGGAAGAGGTCTGAGGGGGATGTGGAGCTTGTGGGCTAATGTGCTGTCCATGAAGTTACCTTCTGCCCCGGAATCCAGTAGTGCCTGACAGTGATGTGTCTGTGCTGACCACCGCAGCCATACCGGGAGGAGCGTAGAAGATGATGGTGATGATGATGATGATGATGAGGTCTTCTCAGCGGAGATCCCACCCGATAGTAGCCTCATACGTACTACCGGGCCTGGCCTTTTACCGGACAGGCGTGGGCTTGATGTCCGGCTCCCCCGCAGTAAAGGCAAAGGCCCAGGGACCTCCGCCTCTCCTTCTCCTCCCGGGAAAGCCGAGCTCGCCCTACCTGCATGGGCTCGTGATCGTAGACGGGGCTGGCCACGTCCCCGCCGCTGAACCGCACGTCTGCCGGTCCCCTGGATGGGGTGTTGAGTAGCCCCCTCCTCTCCATCCGTGCCAGACGTGCGTCGACCCGAAGGGCCAGCTCAATGAGTCCATTGAACGACGGGGGAAGGTCCAGGGCGTAGATCTCCCTCTGGACGCGGTCAGCCAGCCCATGCAGGAGCATGTCCCACTGCGCCTCCTCGTTCCAATGGCACTCCGCCGCCAGGGTCCGGAACTCGATGGAGTAGTCCGAGACGGATCTCTCGTGCTGGCGCAACTCCGCCAGCCTCCTGGCCGCCTCCCGTCCTGCGGCGGCCCGATCAAAGACCCGTCTCATCTCGGCGGAGAGGGCCTGGAACGAGGCGCAGCATGGGTCCTGGTTCTCCCACACCGCTGTTCCCCACAATGCCGCCCTCCCAGAGAGCAGGGTCAGGACGAACGCCACCTTGGCCCTCTCAGTGGCGAACGTTCTAGGCTGGAGGGCAAAATGCATATCACAACGGTTAAGGAAAGCTCTACAATAGTCGGGTTCACCTGAGTAAGCCTCCGGAATCGGGAGGCGTGGTTCCGGCTGGGAGGGGGTCTCCGATGGTGCTGGTGGAACAGGCGGTGTGAGTGGCGCAGTGGGAGCTCGTAATAGCTGGAACTGTTGGGTGAGCTCGGACACCTGCGTCACTAAAGCCTGAACCGCGCGACCAGTGTCGTTAAGAGTCCGCTCCTGGGAGTCCATCCTCCGAACACTGGCGTTGAGGAAAGCTTCGAGGGAGGAGGGTTGATTACTCGCTGCCTCCATGTTGGTCAGATAGTTCTGTGACGCTAACAATGGAGGACAGGAGGCAGATGCAAGTAAAGGTAGTTTATTGACAGAAGTATGATGGATGAGTGCTGGTGAGTGACGCAGGAACCACGATGGCAGCACAGACAGGTGGGTAGGTGGTTGGAGTGCGTTGGTAGCGATGGCGGTGATGGTAGATCGCTGATCGGCGGTGATAATCCGTGAATGACTGTGAATATCTGATGAAGACTGAAGCAGGACACAGAGCAAAGACAGGAACACAGGAGCACGAACAGACATCGACACGAAGACCTCAAACAACGATCTGACAAACAGGAGACGAAAGACAGGGCGTTAAATAGGCGGTGGAATGAGATGCACCTGCCGCTGATCAGGCGATCAGTGGCAACACCCACATGAACCAATCAACATGACATAACATGACTACAGCTGGAGACGGTGCATTCGCGAACCGTGACAGCAGCGAGAGCCTACATGATGTAGATTACGGACTTGCGAAGCATCAAAACAAGTGGGTACACTGAGGGTATACGCAAATACTGATCCTTAGAAGTCGTAATTCGCAAATGGGGAAAAAGATATATATATCTTATACATATATATATATATATATATATATATATATATATATATATATATATATATATATATAATGTATATATTCAACATGGAACTAGTTTATGAATTCATGCAAGTCTTTTTAGCAACAGATGGAGCTCTTAAACAAGTAACTAATCAGTGGGAACATATTGTTAATGCGATTATGTTAGGAGCAGGCCACGGAATAAGAAATGTTTTTTTTTATTTTATATTTTCCATGATATTCAACAGAAATTCAGGTTTTCTCTGTGCTATTGTTTTACCAGCCCAATTTCATCCATTCACCTCCAGTAAAGGGCCGTTAAGAGTGAATCCCAAGCCTGCAGTTTATATTACTAAATGGATCTGAATGCCACTGGCAAGACATCCTTCCACTAATTCAATAAACAATGGGTTATTGTTGAGACGGATTGTCAACATAATGCCTTCAAATGCTTCTTTGTTTTGCTTGTGACCGGTGGCAGATGGGCAGAATATGATGGCAGAACCTGTCCCGTAGAGTGGGCAGCAGTGGCAGGCACTGAGCCTGAGGGGCCATTCAAATGGTGGGAAGGGGCCAACATCCTACAGGAGCCCTTGTGCTTGAGGGTCAAGTGCTTCATTCTGTTCCTGGAAGGACATACAATAGTATGTTTCAGGGACATTTTTCTTTTAGTATCCCTGTCCGCTACTGCCAGATGTGTGTAGACATGTTTGGAAATATGTACAGATATTTTAATGTCCCACTCACAATAGTTATACACCTTAAAGTCAGAATATTTTAAGACTTAGTGAGGCCTATGCCAACCGCTAGTGTCTGAATAACTTGTTTGCTTGTTTAGAGTGCTCACATGAGACTAACTACCATAGCCAAGCATTTAACTATAACAACTTGTGGTGAAACTGGTTGATCAAGAAAGCTGTGCTGGTTGTTACCACCTGTTGGGTTATACTGTGTAAAACTATTCAGGAAACTTTAATTGTGCATACAATGACCTTACCATTTGACACATACACCACTTGCACATCTACATGTGACCATTTGACACATACACCACATGCACATCCACATAGGTTTGAGCCTCTAAACAACTGCTGCAATTCATAAATACTGTATAAAGAACACATGGTATGTGAGGTGTGATGTCATATGGAAGCACGTACAGATGGTGTACATGTATTTGAATGTATGTCTGGAGTAATGGTGGTTAATATGGCAGCTGTGTTTTCTCTCTGGTTCTTTAGAAATTGAGAGCTCTGGGACATAATGGCCTTTAATAGATTTTGGTCTCCAGAGAGCAATGAGATGAGCTGAGAAGTCACAAAGTGTGTGTGTATGCGTGTGCGTGTTGAAGAGAGAATGAGTTGTGAAGATAAAATTGTAACTAGATGTCAGCGAAATTGCTAATGGATACCTTAAAGAATCTAAATTACCTTGTTAATACCTACAAACAGCGGATGTGTGTGTGTGTGTGTGTGTGTGTGTGTGTGTGTGTGTATGTGTGTGTGTAGATGCAATGTTTCTCAATCAGGGGGCTGTGGATGCCTTGAATTATTGGTCCAGAATTATTGTATGAGTACATTTTAATGTTAATACTGTATATTTGTGTACACTACTGTTCAAAAATTGGGGTTAGTTAGAATGTTTTAAATGAAATCAATTAATAATTTTATTCAACAAAGGATGTATTAAACTGATCAAAAAGTGTTAGTTAAGGCATGTGTGTTACAAAAAGATTTCTATTTTAAAAAAAAATATGTTCACTTGAGCTTTGTATACATGAAATAGTACTGAAAATGTAACATATGTCCGTTGCGTACAATCATTGGATTCCATTTTTGAATTAAAATGTTAACCCAGAAGTTAGGTTGGTCCATATTTGATCCAAAGTTTAGAGTGTATTTATGAAAACAACAAGTGAATGTGTGTACCTGTGGAAATAAACATATGTAGAAGTTTTAAAGGTGCATCTACATTCTAAGGGTCTGAGAGAGGCTGAAAAGGGCAACAAAGATCTAAATTATGACAATTTTGGTGCAAAAAAAAACATAACTAACGTTGTAAGTGGACTTAATTGGAAATATAATGGTATTCTAGGGTAGAATTCAGAGAGTTTGAAAGTCAGTACATCATACTGTCAGTCAGTTTAAAGTCAGTTTAAAGTCAGAGTTTAGTGTGTTTTACTGCAGGACATGATCATATACTGATAATCTTGCAGATATATGACATCATGTTACAGTTTAACCACATACATTTAGGTGCTCTTTATTGCAGCACAGAATAGATGCGTCATTGGTTTATAATGGCTAATCACAATGATAAGTGTCTTGAATTTATATCTAACTCCGGTCAGGACTAGCATCTACTAAAATAAATGAGAGTTATCTCTTGCTTTAGCTGATCTCTTACTGGCAGTTTTTTACTTCCGCATTAAATGAAGAAGCATCACATCATAAAGCTTTGTTATAGTGAGCAGCTGCCGTCATTGGGAGATTTACTTTATTTTGCAAGCCGTTTTAAATATAGTCTAAAAGGGCTCATTTCTATGCAATATTAAAGAGGCCTGTAGATTTCTTCCCCCCTGGAAAGCACATGGTGCAGTGTTGAGAGGTGTGATAAGGAAGAAGCTGGCAGGGGGGCAGAGTGGCAGATGTTAGCCCAGGTTTCTCTGGAAAGAGCACTAATCCGCTTTCACTGCGGCTAACCGAGACCAACTTACCGAGCACAGCCAAGTGCACTGTCTGAATTTGATCATAAAATGAAATTGTTAGCACATGCATTATGCTTTGAGTGAGCGACTTGAACGCACCACTGGAAATTAAAGTGATACTGCTGGTGTTATTCCAGGGTTTATTATGGTTTATGCAGGATGACGAAAGAGTATTATAGACAATGAATGATCACACAATTGGCTCACAGTTCCGGTGTATTGTATTTTAGACTAACTGTTTTACTTTAAGTACTGATCTAAAAATGGTGTGAAAAAATTATGTAAAGGATTTCACTTTGAGTTTGTAAGTAATCTTGCAGATGTTTTATCAAAAGTGACTTTCTAGACTTGCACTTACAATTTTCCAGGGCTCCTGCAATTACCTAAAACCTGGGGATATCAGTTAATGTTTGTGAAGTGGAAAATCGATTCCTGAGCAATCAGTGCCAACTAATTCAGCACCTTCACTTGGGACAGTGCCTTTGTAATGTCGAATGTAAGATGCAGCGTGTTAAGAAGCTTCCTAAGGGACACTTCGGGGAACACACTTAGGAACATAAACAACTTTGGTAAGATATATATTTTGAGTCTTCTTAGCGCACTAAGAGTGAGCGTTATCAGGGAATTGGGCCCAGATGATTTGACAAATCTGATCAAATTCAGTACAATTCAGCGAAATTCATAATGATCTGTCATTGACGAATTCCAAAGATCTGACTGTCAGGGATAGTTCACCCAAAATTTCAACCTGCAAACCTGCATTCTTTGCATCAGCGTCCTAAATCACTCAAATGCAATCAGCATTTATTTGAAATTATGGACATCATTAGGCACTCACCTATAATTTTGGAATGAAATTATAATAATCACAGCTCTCAACCATCAAAGCCTCTTGATTACAAATAATCTGAATGGCAGCTCAGGTAGACCTCTCCATTACACTGATTAAAACTGTCTATGGAACTCTGTTCTCTTCAGTCAGTGCTTGAAAAAGAACATCTCGTGTTGTGTCTCATTTCAAGTATATTAGCGTCAGTCCCCTTTGGAATAAAAAAGACAAATAGTCCGCAGTCTAAATTAGGAAATTAATTTTGATGCATTAGAAGGTATAATTATTTGTCGATGTAACAAGGTCAAGGCTGAAGTTAATTATATCTGCACATTATCCGAATCTTAATTTTATACAGATTTAGACATGTTTAAGGTAATACGCTAGCACTTTTAAAATATAGGGCATTGTATAGGCCACTTACACTTAGCAAACTGTTAAAACAACACAAATGATCAGGTGATAATTCAACTGAATACAATACACCCTTAAAAATACATTCTCACTATTTCCATCACCTGAGAATTCTGGCATTTTGTATATACTATCACTACTAACACTCGGAGAGTACGCTATGTACGTCGCAGGAAGGCCTTTCTGACAAACCTACGGCCTGTCCCTCTGACCTCTACTACTACGCTCTCTATTCCAGTTGGTCTCTGGAACTGCCAGTCTGCAGTTAACAAAGCAGACTTCATTTCTTCTCTTGCTACTCATTCCGGTCTCAACCTCATGGCACTGACAGAGACTTGGATCAAACCTGAAGTTACTGCCACCCCTGCAGCCCTCTCCACTAATTTCACTTGTTCCCACACTCCTCGTACCACTGGGAGGGGTGGAGGGACAGGTCTCCTTATATCAAAAGAATGGAAATTTGATCTTCAGCCATCACCTACAGGTACTGGTTCATTTGAATCACATGCCATTACTGTAACCCACCCTGTTAAAATCCACTTTGTGGTCATTTATCGTCCCCCAGGTCAATTGGGAAACTTCTTGGAGGAGTTGGATGTGCTGCTATCAAACTTTCCTGAAGATGGTACTCCTCTGGTACTGCTTGGTGACTTCAACATCCACCTAGATAAACCCCAGGCTGCTGACTTCAAAACTCTGCTCTCCTCATTTGATCTCAAGCTAGTGTCTACTACAGCGACTCACAAATCAGGCAACCAACTGGACCTCATCTACACACGCTGTTGCTCTGTAGACAATTCTTCAGTTGCTCCACTGCACACCTCAGACCACTTCCTCATTACTGCTAAACTAGCACTTACTCCTGAAGTGCCTCACACCCCAACGCAGGTCACCTTTCGGCGGAAACCTACGCTCACTCTCTCCATCTCGCCTATCTTCTGTGGTTTCATCCTCGCTTTCTGAACTCTCTCAGTTCTCTGCTCTGGACACGAACAGCGCTACGGACACTCTTTGCTCCACTTTAACATCTTGCTTGGACAACTTTTGCCCACTGTTGTCTAGACCAGCACGCGCTGCCCCATCTGCCCCCTGGCTGTCTGAGGTTCTCCGTGAACATCGCTCTAAACTCAGGGCTGCAGAGAGGAAATGGCAGAAATCAAGAAACTCTACAGACCTCAGTGTGTATCAGTCTCTCCTCTCTTCCTTCTCTGCAAATGTCTTCACGGCTAAAACATCCTACTACCAAAACAAAATTAACAGCTGTTGTGATGCTCGGACACTCTTAAAGACTTTCTCTTCTCTTCTTAATCCGCCGCCACCACCTCCTCCATCGACTCTTACAGCGGAAGACTTTGCAGTTTTCTTCACAAATAAGACAAGATCCATCAGCGACCAATTCTCCACACCGCAGACTGAGGACAACTTCACAATGACCGACGCACACTCTTTCTCCTCCTTCTCCCCACTCTCAGAGATGGACGTCTCCAAACTTCTCCTGTACAATCATCCTACTACTTGTCCACTTGATCCGATCCCCACTCACCTCCTTCAAGCGATCTCTTCTTCAGTCATACCTTCGCTTACTCACGTTATCAACTCCTCTCTTCACTCTGGAACATTTCCCTCAGCATTCAAGCAGGCTCAGGTAAGCCCACTGCTCAAGAAACCATCTCTAAATCCAGCGCTTCTTGAAAACTACAGACCGGTATCCCTTCTTCCATTCATTGCAAAGACACTTGAGCGAGCTGTGTTCAACCAGCTTTCTATGTTCCTTGTACAGAACAACCTCCTGGACAGCAACCAATCTGGCTTCAAAAGTGGCCACTCAACTGAGACTGCTCTGCTCTCGGTTATGTTTGAAAGTCACACCACCTTGCTACTGGGGTTCCTCAAGGCTCAGTACTTGGACCACTTCTCTTCTCAATCTACATGACATCATTAGGATCTGTCATTCAGAAGCATGGCTTTTCTTATCACTGCTACACTGATGACACCCAACTCTACCTCTCATTCCAACCAGATGACCCGACGGTAGCTGCTCGCATTTCAGCCTGTCTGAGTGCCATCTCTAGCTGGATGAATGACCATCACCTTCAGCTTAACCTTACGAAGACAGAACTCCTGGTGATTCCAGCTAACCCATTGCTTCATCACAACTTCTCTATACAGATGGGCTCATCAACCATTACTCCTTCGAGGACAGCTAGAAACCTAGGAGTTGTGATGGATCATCAGTTAAGCTTCACAGACCACACAACTACCCGGTCCTGCAGGTTTGCCTTATACAACATTAGGAAGATTAGACCCTTCCTGTCAGAGCAAGCAACCCAACATCTTGTCCAAGCTCTTGTTCTCTCCAGACTGGACTATTGTAATGCTCTCCTGTCGGGCCTTCCTGCATGTACTGTCAAGCCTCTGCAATTGATCCAGAATGCAGCAGCGAGGGTTGTCTTCAATGAGCCAAAAAAAGCTCACGTTACTCCTCTCCTCATCAGGTTACACTGGCTACCAGTAGCTGCTCACATCAAATTCAAGGTACTGATGCTAGCCTACAAGACGACCACTGGCACGGCACCAACTTACCTAAACTCATTGGTTAAATCTTATGTGCCCTCCAGAAGTTTGCGCTCTGCAACTGATCGACGCCTTGTGGTACCATCCCAAAGAAGTTCAAAATCACTCTCACGGACCTTTTCCTGGACTGTGCCCAGCTGGTGGAATGACCTCCCAATCTCAATTCGTACAGCTGAGTCTTTACTCATTTTCAGGAAACAGCTAAAGACTCATCTTTTTCGCCTGCACTTAACCAACTAACACTAGCACTTTTCCTTTTCTTGTCTTTTAATTAAAAAAAAAAAAAAAAAAAAAAAAAAAACCTACCTATGCGTTCTATACTAGACTAACTGAGACTTGTCATGGCACTTGTATACTGTTGTTGTTCTCTTGTTGACCTGACTGCTTCTGATTGTTCTCATTTGTAAGTCGCTTTGGATAAAAGCGTCTGCTAAATGATTAAATGTAAATGTAAATGTAATGTCGTTTTTAACGGTTTTGTGGGCAAGGCCAGAGCCTTCAGAGACGACGCCGAACCGGGTGACAGATAGCTCGCAACTGTCTGCTAAACCTGGGACATCGCTTTGTTCCCTCGCTCATCGAGCCCCGCAACATTGCCGTAATATTGAGAGTCGGGGCCGAAGCGACGGGTCGAAAAAGGGTGGTTCCACGATCTCGTTATTTCTTCATGGAGATCTGGAAAAAAGGGAAGGCTCCGGCATGGAGGTGGCTGCCTCGGCCGCAGAAACCGCTCATCTAATTTACTTTTCTGCGGTTCTGATTTTTTCTCTGCAGGCCACTCGATTTTTAATTTATCAACTGCACGTGTAACCACCTCCAACAGCTCCTCATACTGGGGCGATAGGGGTGGCGAATCCCTACTAATAGTCTCCACATCCACCTCATCAGACGAAGAGAAGTGGAGTGTCGACCCCTCGCCCTGGGGGGAAGAAACCGACGAGCGTGCTTCCGAACCCAGGGTTTGGGCGCCGGATCTGGCAGATGAGGCAGAAGCGGGGCCAGCACCGCGGGGAAAGCTGGCGAAGGCTCCCTCCTTGAAGAGAGCCTTCCGGGATCGAAGCGTCCTCCCTCGAGAGCCGACTCAGCGGGCTTCGATCCCAGACAAACCACGCACAATATTCAGAGTTGATCTTGCCAAAGGCGTTTCCCCAAAGCGCTCGACGCAGCTCGAGTTCCTGAAGAGGAATCATATTTTCATACTTTTGCATAATTCGGAAAAAAAAACTGTCAATGAGTAATGATTTATGTGTTATGCAGATGCTATTTTGAATGCAATAATGTTTATAATAAAAATAATATATATATATATATATATATATATATATATATATATATATATATATATATATATATATATATATATATATATATATATGGACTGCCACGACAGGATTTATTTTTTGGGGGGGGCTGAACTTTATGAAACTGTCATCATAGGTTTAATTGGAGCAGAGGTGGGTAGTAACGAGTTACATTTACTTCGTTACATTTACTTGAGTAATTTTTTGGGGTAACTCATACTTTTTCGGAGTATATTTAAAGATGGGTACTTTACACTCTTACTTGAGTATATTCTTTGGGAAAAATATGTACTTTCACTTCGTTACTGTGGGCGACGCTCCTCTCGTTACTTTATCTTAATGCAATAAATGTTATAAATGCTTCAGTTTATTCCAAACGCGCCGTCTACTTATCTCTGGGCAATGAGCGATGCCCATTTGCGTATGATTCATTCTTTTGAGTCAATTCTGTTCAAAGGCTTGATCAAACCAATTGGCAAAAGAGTGAATTGGTTCATGAATCAGTTTGAATGATTCGTTCAGTTCCCTGCCGCACGCGCTGAGCGACTGAAGCGGTTCACTCGGAGTTGTAACGTTTAACATCAGCAGCGTTGAAAACGTGGCTATGGAACTGCACTGAATTGAAAGCAAATCTGCAAAGGCTATTATTTGCTAGCGATGGAGATCCTTATTAGATGAACACCACGTGTGCTGTCTACTGTTTAACAGGTAATATCTTGGGCTACATTCGATTACAGTACACGATATCACTGTGACATTAGTTTGTTGTACGTGTGTGGCTTATAACAGAGGGGAGTCAAGTTGAATGCAGCTTCCAAAAGACAAAAAATAGCCGATTAAGATTTTATTAATTTTAACCCTTTCACGCATGGTGGTCACTACAGTGGACAGCTATTAAAAAATCATTTTCTTGAATTTGCACGGGTTTTTATGGCAAAGTTGCACATCAATCTCTTCATTGGACCCTGGTGCATCATCCTATAAATTGCAACCAAGTGGCAAGCATTTGTGTTTCGATTTTTTCCCCCGTCCAAACCAAGATGGCCAAGGGTCAGTCAGACATGCCAAGTTGCTCCAGAATATCCACCCGTTCCTTCTATCCTAGGAGACTCTTATAGGTAAAAAAAATATTGCAGCATAAAGCAATATCTAATGAGTCATATCACAGTAAAATTTTCCAAGTTTTGATTTTAGATTGAGAGAAAACTCTGATTAATCACGTCCACTGTAGTGGACGTCATGCATGCAATGGCTATATTTCAGCTACAATTCATAATTATAATGTGAATATTGTTTTTGAAATTTAAAACTTAAAAACTTAATATGCATTGACTTTTTCTACTGTAAATAAATGTATTTGTATTATTGGAATGTAATTTTCATTGACATCAAAAAAAGTCATGTGATTACATAATGTATGACACTTGTAATGCATTACTTTACTTGTTAGATCAAAAAGTAATCTGATTTTATAATGCATGTTATTGTAATGCATTTTTTTACTAATGACATCAAAAAGTAATCTGATTACGTAATGCATGTTACTTTTAATGCGTTTCTTTACTCATAACATAAAAAAGTAATCTGATTACATAATGCATGTTACTTGTAATGCGTTTCCTTTCTCATAACATCAAAAAGTAATCTGATTATGTAATGTGCGTTATTGTAATGTGTTTTTTTTTACTCATAACATCAAAAAGTAATCTGATTACGTAATGCATGTTACTTGTAATGCGTTTCTTTACTCGTTACATCAAAAAGTAGTCTGATTAGGTAATGCACATTACTTGTAGTTAATTACTTGTTAGATCAAAAAGTAATCTGATTAGGTAATGCATGTTACTTGTAATGCGTTACCCCCAACACTGATCATTTCAGATGAGATTGAAAAAACGTATCACTAGGTTTTCTCAGAGGAGGGCTATGATAGAAATGTGCATGTCCATCTTGAACATAATCATAATTATCAGCTAATAAGGGTAAATCTCCATACTCTGGTGCACTGGAGGGATCATCTGAGTGGTTTCCACAGTTGTACCTTGACAGGCTGTAGAAAATTCTGATGGAATCACGTCCTCATGTTCTGATATCATAGATACGTGAAGTGGAACTTGTATGAAGTTGTATGAAGCCATTGCAACATTTTGCATTTATATTTTTTGCATATATTTTATAGTTTTCACATTATTTGATATAATTGCATTGATTAGTTTCTTAAATTCACATACTTTATCTGTTTGATTATTGTCTTATATTTAATACAGTATATATTCAGTTTAAACCAACCGCATGCTGTCCACTCAAGTGGACTAGAGCTGAAACAACGAATCGATTTAATCGATTAAAATAGATTATTAAAATAGTTGTCAACTAATTTAGTCATCGATTCGTTGCTAAATAACTTTTATTTGCCGTAAGCGGCTCATTTCGTGCATATTTCAAATCTGCGGTGACCAAAGTGTGGCAGTAATGAGCCACCGGAGGTTTTACTCCGCCAGTACAGCAGGAGAAGTAGCGAATAGGCAATAGCTGGCCTCGTTTATGTCACGTGCTTCCCGAACAGCGTCTCTGCAGCATTCAGCGTGATGTGGGAGTATTTTACTTTGAGCCTTCAAAAAAGAAGAGTAACCTGTAAACTCTGCACTACTGAACTGTTTAAGGGGACGTTCACATATCGCGTCTTTTGCACGCTCAAGTTCGTTATTTCCAACACCCCACCGCATCGAGTTAAACATTTCAACTTTTCAGAATGCCGCAAGCGCACCGCTGGTCATGTGACAAGAACTAACCAATCAGCTTCATCCTTTCCCGTAATAACGTTAAAAGCTCAGTCAAGATGAAAGGAACAGCTGATCATAGTTGTATATCGATTTCCATTTTGAAATAAATTTAGAAGCAGAGCCACTGCAAGCGATTTTTTGAGCTGCAAATCCATTTATCCTTTGCTGAAATTTCCGCGTCTTCAAGCAGAGAGCACGTCATGGTTGCTTTGCAAAGGCAGACGCCTCAGGGGCGCTTCTGTCCGAGCGCTTTGGAAAGAAGGAGAAAGCGGCGCGCCTAGCGTTTTCCACGCGTTTTTAGGCACGATATGTGAACGGCCCCTAAGACTTTAATTTGTGCAGATTCTCCAGTACAATGTTGTTTGCAAATGTTTAGTCGTAAAAGCTGATAACATTGCTTTTTAACAGTTAACATTTAAAGCTTTACAAACATGTTCCGTGATCAGTTTGTCGTTTACCAGTTCAAAATTCAGTCGTGCAGCCTAATTATGACTGAATGAGAGAGGTACATGTTTAAAGATATTTGAAATGCACTTTTTTTCTAAGCATTCACTGCTCTTTTTCACACAGCAGGTTTTTTGTGTGTGTCCAATTTTTTTTTCTGGACAACCTTCTGATGGATTTTACTTTAAATTGTGAGTTCCATTCAGGTTTCATGCCATTGGCACTTTTTTCGAAGGATTGTTTACAATTTCACAGCAAAAGCTATAAAGCTGTTTCCCAGTAAATAATAAAATACAATGCACTGCAATTGTATTCTGTTTTATCCTTATCCTTCGTGAAAATATGTTTTGAAAGATTCCTTAATAAGCTTTGTTCGGGATGTTAAACTACTTTAGGAGCTCTAAGGACTGCCATGGTGAAAACATTATTTGAAATCTACTTGTGAAATTTGCTAGAGTATGGGTCAGTGTTCTGATTGCAGAAGAGTCCGACAAAGGATTACTAACACAATAAAACAACTCCAGGTATATTTTTGATGAGGATATGACCGTGCAAAATGGTTAAAATCTCTTAAAAATCTATGCTGAAGGATAAAGACCATTTATTAATAATTTACTTAAAAATGGAAAAAACTAAAATATAAGTGCATAAACCGATTAATCGTAAAGATAATTGACAGATTAATCCATTATCAAAAAAATCGTTAGTTGCAGCACTAAAGTGGACATCTGAAGATCTCTTTGAAAAATAAAAAAAAATAAAAAATAAAAATCAATTCTTGTTTTTCATGCCCTAAGAGCAATAAAAACACATAGGAAAAAAATCCTGACTGAGGTTATCATAATTCATGCATGAAAGGGTTAATACAATCACACCGGTGCGAGTACGTTCAGCAAGTCATATCATCAGCTGCTAAATTCAGATCTGTGATTGCTTGCTGGCGCTGAGCCAGAGATAGATAGCACTGCGCATTATAACAAATCACACATGATTCTTTTGAGCTTATTAAAGCATTGGCCAATCAGAGGTGTTCCGATGAGTCATCGCTAAAATGCCGGTGCTTCCTTCACTCGCTCGCTGACTGGAGACCTCGTTCTGGCGAATTCTCTCGTCAGAAACAACAAAGTGCAGATGTGTGTACGAATCTATAATTAATATATTGATTTCACAGTGTTAACAGTTTCAGTGATTTTAATGGGAATTTCTGAGAGTGATTGAACTCTAGACTGTCAGTGAAAATTATCTTTAATAATGTAAATGTTATTTGCTCTCTTTCTGAACAATGAAAGATTAGTAGCAATATTTATATCACATTAACTTTCAATGTTAAATTCACATTTAATATAAAGTCAGTCTTATGTCAGACAGGGTTTTATAATAAATTACATAAATTGGAGTAAAGGCTGATGAAATATATACATTTATACACACACACACACATACATTACATACATTTTATCTATATATCTAAATAAAAATAGGCTCAGTATATATGACCCAAAGTAACTAGTAACTAACTACTTGAGTAGATTTTTTATCCGATACTCTTTTACTCTTACTCAAGTAACTATTCAAGACTAGTACTTTTACTTTTACTTGAGTAAATATTTCTAGAAGTACTTTTACTTTTACTTGAGTACAGTTTTTGGGTACTCTACCCACCTCTGAATTGGAGCCCTTATTTTAAGAGAGAGGTTGTGGGTTGAAGGTGGTGAAGACCAGCAGTAGGTTTTAATTGTCCAACTGAGAGCGTTTAACAGTGGAGTTGTTCAATTTTGTTGAAACCCATTGCTGGTGGGTTAAAAACGTTCTTGTACTCCATAGATGGAAGGAGAACATCAAAACATGCTATACACTTGCATCTGAGAAAACAGCTTTACTTTCTGTAAAATGTATTTTATTTAGGGCTGGACGATTATGGCCTTAAATCAAAACCTCGATTAATTGAACATTTTCCCTCGATTACGATTATTGAATGATTATTTTGTTTTCGGTTTTTTTTTTTTTTTGCCCTCATAGTTCACTGACAAGGTTTGTACTGTAAATATGATTGACTATCAGCAGTTATTATATCTATGTTCTTAACATTTCCTACTAGGGTTGGGTATCGTTTGAATTTTATCGATTCAGATTCTTATCGATTCCTAGTTTCGATTCCAATAAGATAAATCCAATATAAAAAAAATTAAGTCAAACATTTAGATGTCAAACATTTTTTACAAAGCATTCTGTTGCAGCTGAATAACATGAGCAAAAATAAGCAGCCTACAAAATTCTGCAAGAGGAATTTTGCCTGTGATTAAAAAAAAAAATTCCATAGCAAAAACAACTAGATTAATATAAATTTCAAATATTAAAGTGTTAAAGACAAGTAATAAGATAGGTCAGTAATTAGAAAGGATCAAACAAATCAATAAGCAATATCATAAATAAATACAACTAAACTAAATTTCAGGTACAGAAACTGTAATTAAAACTTTAAAAACACTGCATAGTTTTCTTTTTATGAATAAAATAAAGATTAATCAAGTAAAGTTATTAAATATATTCAGTCAAGATCAGTGAATGATTTTCTTTTGTTCTTTGATTAACATTAATGACAGGCAGCGCGTTTATTAGGCTGTTGTCTCTTTAAGCAAAACTACTGCACATGTGTGTTTTCTTTCTCATCTGTTTATGTTCACGTAAGACAAAAACGGCTCAGTTTATGATGATATACTGATGTAACGTTAGTTTTCTGTATCGTAGTTTCGACTCGGAACAACCTTTTCTACAGTTAAAATACACAGAACAGTCCGAGAACGGACACAAACCAGGAACCCAGCGCGACCGCCGACCGCTGCTCTCTGTGCACGCGCTTGTGCTTCATGTGCGCTGCACACAAACATAACATGCTATAAAGAAGTTTGAGATTCTAAGCTACTTTAGTGATAAATCACAGGACAGCGCTGACAAGTTACTTTGTGTTCCTCTGTGCACGCGATCTTCACATCTACTGTTTATATGAGGGTTCGTGCCACAATGCAGCTGCGCGAAATGGTAGCTCGATATAATAATACACATCCGTTCATCTAATCGCTTGAATGTCCAAACCATCAAACAAATACAAATGACAAAGTTTAGTGAAGACGCAAGGCTCACCGCTCACATCGCTTTGCTTTTATGCCACTGACTGGACGGGGCAGAGTCATGTGACTACACACGCGCTAGTATGCTTTTAGGGGGGAAGTGTTAACAGGATTAAAAAACCGAAATAACCGACATGGGAAAATTACGTCGGTTAGAGGTTATGAATTTCGGTTTTGATTATTTTCCGATTAATCGTCCAGCCCTAATTTTATTGCAGTTCCAGGGTGATTTTAACTGGAACATTTGACTGTTTGGGGTCTCTGTTCCACCTCTGGAACTCATTTACTGTATTTACGAAATATTATCAACCCCAATAAATAAATGGCAAAATGATGACAGGTGGATTGAGCAGAGGCCAAGCTGGCTGTGCAACTGCCAAAAAATTCAGAAAATGGCTCTGGAATGGTACAGACAGCCGGCGCTGTATCTTTACATAATGTGATGTTAAAACTGTTGTCACCTGGGTTTCATTTGACTCACTGAATTCCACGTTTTCTCACTTGCTTCTTTTCCTGCAGTGGTTTCTCACTCACGGCAGCAACTTCAAGCAGTGATATTATCATTAGCACTCTGTGTCGAAGACACTGAGTGTATGTGTGGCTGGTTTAGCGGTCTCTTCAGAAGAAGCTTCCCTTGACCCCAGTAAGCAGATTTGGGCTTCACAGCTCTGTGATGGAGCTTAATCCACATAAACACGTCTCAAATAGAGAGAGACATATGGATAAATCATGCATTTACACCCTTAGCTAGAAGGGAAATTATGTGACTGGCTTCATTGAGTCACTAGGTTAACATGTACAATAAATTTTTGATTAATATCGGCAAATGATCAAATTCTGATTAGGTATGGGCCCATTAACATTTTACCTGATTGCAATTACTAAATTAAACCAGTGTTGCTGAATACACAGTAAGCTAGTGTGAACTATCAGTAAAAAAAAAAAAGAAAAAAAAATGAAAGAAAAAACCTATTCTACTGTGTAAATTTACTAAAAAGTTATTAAACTGAATGACAAGAGCAAGTATTATCAGTTTCCTGTTTTAGAAATGTGGGGAAAGTAGTGGTGGCTAATATCAAAGTTTGAGCCTGTCTTCCAACGAAAAACTACCATATAGGTCGTTTGTGCAAGCACCTTATTACGACCTATTTTTAAATTTTTAAATTAAGCGGCCTCTAGCGGGTGTAAAAATAATGACAGTATCGCCTTGCGTCTGTCGTCATGAAATGAAAAACGCATGTTTATTTAAATGCAATGTGTGGACTTTTTACACCGATCTCACAGTAATTTGTACATATTTTACTAGGTGGCTTATTCGTTCGAATGACCACACCTAACACCACCCCTAAACCTAACAGAAATCATGCTAAATTATGATTTATTGAGCATATACATTTTACATCCACGTCCGTTCTCTGGGATCGAACCCATGATAGCATGATTACATATCAAGGTATAACACAATAATCTACCAACTGAGCTACACAAAATGCAGATCAGAGTGCAAATAAAAGAGTACAAAACATTAAAATGAAAACGACATTTTGCTGATAGGGGCGCAATTGTAGTATATGCTCTGATAGGTCGTATTTCAGGGATTTGGACAAACGACCCATACGGTCATATTGGTTGGAGGACAGGTTGCAAATAGAGCTGAAACAACGAATCGATTTAATCGATAAAAATCGATTATTAAAGTAGTTGTCAACTAATTTAGTCATCGATTCGTTGCTAAATAACTTTTATTTGCCGTAAGCGGCTCATTTTGTGCATATTTCAAATCTGCGGTGACCAAAGTGTGGCAGTAATGAGCCATCGGAGGTTTTACTCAGCCAGTACAGACGGAGAAGTAGCGAATAGCCAATAGCTGGCCTCGTTTTATGTCACGTGCTTCCCGAACAGCGTCTCTGCAGCATTTAGCGGGATGTGGGAGACTGGGAGTACTTTACTTTGAGCCTTCAAAAAAGAAGAGTAACCTGTAAACTCTGCACTACTGAACTGTTTAAGGGGACGTTCACATATCGCGTCTTTTGCGCGCTCAAGTTCGTTATTTCCAACACCGCACCGCATCGAGTTAAAAACATCTCAACTTTTCAGAATGCTGCAAGCGCATCGCGGGTCATGTGACAAGAACTAACCAATCAGCTTCATCCTTTCCCGTAACAACGTTAAAAGCTCAGTCAAGATGAAAGGAACAGCTGATCATAGTTGTATATGGATTTCCATTTTGAAATAAATTTAGTAGCAGAGCTACTGCAAGTGATTTTTTGAGCTGCAAATCCATTTATCCTTTGCTGAAATTTCCGCGTCTTCAAGGAGAGAGCACGTCATGGTTGCTTATCAAAGGCAGATGCCTCAGGGGCGCTTCTGCCCGAGCGCTTTGGAAAGAAGGAGAAAGCGCCACACGTTTTTAGGCACGATATGTGAACGGCCCCTAAGACTTTTATTTGTGCAGATTCTCCAGTACAATGTTGTTTGCAAATGTTTAGTCGTAAAAGCTGATAACATTGCTTTTTAACAGTTAACATTTAAAGCTTTACAAACATGTTCTGTGATCAGTTTGTCGTTTACCAGTTCAAAATTCAGTCGTGCAGCCTAATTATGACTGAATGAGAGGGGTAAATGTTTAAAGATATTTGAAATGCACTTTTTTTCTAAGTATTCACTGCTCTTTTTCACACAGCAGGTTTTTTTGTGTGTGTCCTTTTTTTTTTTCTGGACAACTTTCTGATGGATTTTACTTTAAATTGTGAGTTCCATTCAGGTTTCATGTCACTGGCACTTTATTCGAAGGATTGTTTACAATTTCACAGCAAAAGCTATAAAGCTGTTTCCCAGTAAATAATAAAATACAATGCACTGCAATTGTATTCTGTTTTATCCTTATTCTTCGTGAAAATATGTTCTGAAAGATTCCTTAATAAGCTTCGTTCGGGATGTTAAACTACTTTAGGAGCTCTAAGGACTGCCATGGTGAAAACATTATTTTAAATCTCCTTGTGAAATTTGCTAGAGTATGGGTCAGTGTTCTGATTGCAGAAGAGTTCGACAAAGGATTACTAACACAATAAAACAACTCCAGGTATATTTTTGATTAGGATATGACAGTGCAAAATGGTTAAAATCTCTTAAAAATCTATGCTGAAGGATAAAGACCATTTATTAATAATTTACTTGGGGAAAAAATGGGAAAAACTAAAATATAAGTACATAAACCGATTAATCGTAAAAATAATCGACAGATTAATCGATTATCAAAATAATCGTTAGTTGCAGCCCTAGTTGCAAAGTTTTATTGTACTAACAGTACCTGTCATAACATTGGTGTTTGGTTCATGGTACATTTTTGTACATTTTGTTATATAACATTTTGTTATATATCAATCAAATCATTGATAATATATTCAGCATCATTACTCCAGTCTTCCGTTTCACATGATTTTTCAGAAATCATTCTAATATGCCGATTTGCTCAGTAAATTTAAAACAGTTGCCCAATTTTTAAAACAGTTACTACTGCTTCATATTTTTGTGGAAGCTGTGAAGCATGTTTTGTCTTTCTGGTCACTTTTCATGAATTTATTGCATTCTTGCTGAATACATATATTAATTTCTTAAATAATAATAGTAACAATAACTTTTTGATTGGTAGAACACAATCAGGAGCAAAGTAGCTTTGTAAATATTCATCTTTTCTTCATTTGTGAGTATTTTACCACAACTACAACATTTAACTAAACTTGTCAAGATGCTGTTTAGTTTGATATGTTGTTATCTGATGCAGTGGCATTCAAAATTTTTGAAGTGTGGCTGAAGTTAACAAACACTTGTTCCACTGTATTTAGATTCAATTTTGTTTGTAAGTGTATTTATGTGTTCTACCATATGGTTTGTGTTTCACTTTTCTACCACTGCTCACAGCTCTTACCACCCTAGTAATTGCATCCTCTTGTGTGCTTGGAGCTTGTCCAGTGCCTGCGTGTGTGTCTGTTTGTGTGAGTGTTTACGTTCAGCGTGTAGACAGTGGATTTTCTCATCATATGTTCCCTGTCTCACATCTCTCACCGCCGTAATGTCATATTAGTCCTGTGCCCTGCTTAATGTTGTTGCTGTTGTTGTTGTGATGTAGTCAGGAAATAATATTTCATGACAGAATATAACAGGAAATGTGAGACTTTGATGACAAAGAGGCACATACATTTGGGATGCAGCTTTAGAAAGACAGATGTACAGCTAAAAATGTCCAGGTATCATTTTATAGGTATTATATTATATTATATTATATTATTGCATCCATGGAACAAGAAGAAAAAGCAGTTTGCCATTAGTGTAGAAAAATACATTTGCCTCAATGTGCTGCTCACGTAAATGTACTGTATTTGAGGTGTTTAAGAAAAAAAGAAGATTATTTTTTTTTTTTTTGCCGTGTGTCTGTGAAAATGTGAGAAGGAGAGAATGAAAGAGTAAGTGTGAGTGCTGTGAGTCAGGATGAAAGAGGTGAGGAGTGATCAGCGGGTGGAGAAACACAGCACATGGCAGCTGAGCTCTTACGAACAATAACTAGAACAAACCTCACTTTTACAGCAGTAATAAGAAACTTCAGCGATCAGTGGGTCTCAGATGAATGTCAGCGATCTCACACATGTACAAGATACACAAGCCTCGCGGTGCAAGAGTGGTTTAGACGCCCTCTAAGACTGACAATAGCCGCGGTATCTGTGGAGACAACACATCAATCCCCTGGAAGGCCGAGAACCACGGCAGCCCGCACCGTCTCCAGGAAATTTCATTCAGCAGCCACTGCTTTAAATGCCATTTGCAGTTTATCAAATCCATTGTACAGATGCTTTATATTCAGAAATGTAGGTATTATTGTAATGACTGTAAGGCTGGATTCTCCACTCTCTAATGCAGTCCAGAGGCCAAAGTTCAGGAAATTATCCAAACTAAATAATAGTTTTATGATAATAGTTTGTGTAACTGATTTAAATTTTAAAGCAGCACATAAGCTTCAGGTTCAGCTACTATTATCACACACACACACACGCACACACACACAATTATATATATATATATATATATATATATATATAATTTAAAGCCATTTTTACAAATTAGTACATTTAAAGAGATCTTCTTAAATGTAATAAATTTGACTAGTATGTAACCCTATATATATATATATATATATATATATATATATATATATATATATATATATATATATATATATATATATATATATACATACATTTTTTTTTGTTTTGTTTTTTGTTTTATGAAAATGCTATTGGAATTTTTTTTTTTTTCACTGTCAGGTCAGCTAATGTCACAACAGTTTCACCTTCATAACCTTCATAACTTAAGAAAGTTAGGTCTGATGAACATGTTTATAAATAGCTACCTGAGTAATTGCACATTTAATTTTATGGCACTGGTTTAAAAGCCTGAACCTACAACCTTAAAGAGCCACAAAATGGTACTTATTTTTAGAATTGTATTTTTTATTTATTTTATTTTTTAAATGAAAAAAAAAATACTTTATCAAGAGTAGTCAACTCAGTCTTGTCTGTGGTCGCATTGTCAGTGTTCTTTTTAATCCGCGATGCCCACACATCACATGCATGGAGTAAATATATCATTCAGTCAAATGTAATATCTTGAACCTGTTTAGCTAATCCTTAGGCAACAGAGCTTTTGAGAGTTTTAAGGCCTTTAATACAATAAGCATTTCCTGTACTGTTATAAATTATAAATGTTTATTGGGAGTAAGTGATAGATAATTATTACAAACTTTTGTGATTAAATGTAGGGGGGATTCATTTGGAACTCCCTTGGTGAAGGGAATGACTGACCAAATGTTACTTTGACAACGCTGTGAGTTCATGCAGCATTCAGCACTCCATCATTTTTTGCAGATAAATATTTCTTATTATTATTATTATTATTTTTCAAATATTGTCTAATTGTGTATTATTTACTATTAAACATTTTCAAACTAAACTTACTTACAGTACCATCTTAAATCATATATCTATCACTGATGAAAAATATGTTGTCTTACATTAAAATAGACTAATTTAATTAGCCTATTCTATTTACGTTTGTATGTGAACTCGAAATCAACCCCAACTTTGCTTTAAAAAGAATCGCAATATTTCCTAACCGAAGATCACAAATGGAAATCACTTCCGTGAAGTGACCATCACATGTTCCCTTCACTAACGGACTTCTGGAGGGGCCCTTCGTGAGGGGATTCAGTTGTTCACTTTCATTTGGAATGTCCCTACAAATGGTGCTCCTTCCCGAAGTGCCCTTCAAGGGCAAAAAAAAAGCCATTTGGAATTTGCCCATAATTTACACGATCAGAAATAAAGTGCTGAATCTCTTCTGTGACTAATGATGAGTGTGAATTCTGAAACCTGTTAATATGAGCACTAAAATAAGTATGGTGTGAAACAAGCCTAACACCTCAACTGTATGAGGCTTTTTTCAGTAAATACTTGTACATATATAAGCCAAGAATATATCTGCTCATTTATTGTGGGCAGCATGTGTAATATGACATGATGAAATGATTCAGCTTTTGGAGAATCAGCCCAGCAGCCGTCTTCTCCCCAAGCGTCCACTCCTTTCTGAATCTAAACCGTGAACTCCACATCTGAACAGGCAACTATGCTGAGAACGGCAGGTGGGCTGCATAAGTGTTTTACTGTGTTCTCATGTTTGTTTCACAAAAAAGTGGGAAAAGGAAAAGGAAAAAAATGAGTAGAACAAGAGAGAGACCTTGTGCTACGGTGTGTGGTGGAAAGCAATGCCTGGTGCTGGATGACTGAATGCTTGAGTTTCTGCTTTCCTTTTCTTTTCTTTTTTTCTCTGACTCAAAATGTTCAGCACACTCATGGGTAAGTGTCAAATGCTGTCTTCAGGCCTACTGTGAGAACAGAACAGAAAGAGAGAAACAAAACCAGCCTACAGGAGGAAAAGTGCTAACGCTGCCCACCCGATGCCCATGACCTCATTGGATTCTCGTTTAAAACAGGTGATTTATTGAGCATTTGATTGCTAACAGCACGAAACATAGACAGGGACAATCTCGAAAACTTCCAAAGGTGCCGAATCAGATGGTTATTGGATAAACTGTTAAACTGGATTTGGTTTAAGAGCAGTGATGAGTACTAAAACTATCACATGCTTCTCACCTCACAAGCGCTAACATTTCTCATAAATACATTTCAAGTTTTTAAAGGTCTGATACTAATCCTAAACTATTTTAATAATAATAACAACAATAACAAGAACAACATATACAATAATACATTGTTTTTGATTCATTGATAATAGGCAGTTTTATTTACTTTTCATAATTAAATTTTATGTGATTTATTACATTTTAAATAATAAATACCAATGATTTGTAAAATATTTAATGGATTGTACTGTATAATAACTCACTGGATCATCATCCAATAATAATAATAATAATAATACATGGTTATTTAATATATACTTCAATCAAAAAAAAATATATATATATTATGTTGTACAGTATACTGTATCCATGATGATGATAATGATGATAATCATGATAATGATATATATATTATCATCACACAAATAATTTATGCACTGGATCATCAATCAATCAATAATATAAATTATCATAAGGTTGTTTAATATATTTTTACAGGGAAAAACAAAAATATTGTGTTAAATAACCGTGATAAAATACTTAAGATTTGGTCTCTAGATCTAGTTTTTAATGTGAATTGCATTAAAATGTTTTACAGGCTCTGCCATTCCATAAATAAAATTACCCTTTATTGACCTCATTCAGTGTCATCAGATCAATCAGAGTGATTTATCAAAGGATTCAGGTCTCCTAATTTTCTCACCTAATAAACGGTGAGCGGTTAGACATTAGTCAGCTGTCTAGAACTACAGAACGACCCCATTACATGAGGACACGAGATACAGCATTCAGCAAAGCAATTATAGATAGGCTTTTAAGGCATTATGTGATGCATTTGATTTTTTAGCATCGCGATAGGCTTTCTTCTGACAAACAGCCGTTATTTGTCACCTCTGATGCTTTCTGTGACCTGTGTTTAGAGGTGGACTGCATCACACAGCGAGTAAAGGCTATTTATTTCAGACAAATTAAAGAAAACCGGCTCACTGGTGAAAGCAATCAGCCTGCTCGCAGGGAGGAACGCAACTTGTTTAATTTGACGTGTTCATGTAAGAGTAAATCACGTACAAGGCAGTGTGTGTCACTCTGAACAGAAGAGTGTTATTCATGGGGGAGACTTTGTTCGTTTAACAAGATACCAGGATCAACTCTGTCAAACTTGAAAGCGGTAAAGTGCCTCTGGTGGGAAATGTTAGTGCAGGTACATATGGCACTCTGCTAGCTCGAAAGAATTAGTGCTCTCACAGCTTAAACACACAAGCCTCCGGTGATGACAGAACACTGATTCATCAGTCACAGACTTTTTCCATTATGTGAGTAGATCTGACCGCGATCTTCAGGCCGTGAATACAGCACTCGCTGCTGGTGTTATATGTTTGCTAAAATGGCAAGCAAGGTTGAGAGCTCTTTTGCATCACAAATGCGAATTTTAACAGCATCGCTATATAAATGAGTGAATCTCACAAAGACAGGTCACATTTCGAAGTCTAAAGAAACAGAAAATGCATAAAGAAACTGTTGGCCCTGAAGCTGTTTA
Source organism: Carassius carassius (assembly GCF_963082965.1). Classification (NCBI taxonomy): domain Eukaryota; kingdom Metazoa; phylum Chordata; class Actinopteri; order Cypriniformes; family Cyprinidae; genus Carassius; species Carassius carassius. Next base: position 31,917,588 of record NC_081764.1, on the reverse strand, counting down.
GGGTCTTCATTTATTTATTGATTTTTTACAGTAAGTATGTGTTTGCTTGTTGTTGTTGTTTTTTTTTTTTTTGTACTATCCTCAGTGGTATTCTTATTAGACTCCTATTGCATATTTAGTATAAAAATATTTTTTCATTAATACATTTGTAGTAGTTGTTACAACAACAAAAAGGGTTAGTTGCCTTAATTGCGATATTGCGAATAAAATACGGAATTTAATTAGAACTGAAAATTAAATCTAAATGATCTAAAAAACGAGGCTAACTTTCTTTACATTTCTTATTTATTTCTTAGCAGTTAAAAAAAATAGCATTGCGGTAATAAAAATAAAATATGATATGTCGCATTGTAGTAAAAAATATATTTTCTATATGCAAAATGTAACTTCTTATTAAGGTTTTAAGTAAAATATGATAGACATGGTCTTGACAGAAATACAATAAAGTGTTTTTTTTTCAGAGTGAATTAAACATCAACATGAAATCAAAATTGAACTTGCATGGTTCCTTAATACTGTTTTTTTATTAAAATGTAACAACTTGCTCTGCTTCTAAAGCCACTTTCTATTTTACTTATGTCACTTAATCTTTAAGATATATACATGTTTTTCACTCATTTAAAAAAAATGCCAAGCTACAGAAGTAAAATCAGTTCCCATGAAACTGAACTTTGACTTCAAGCTATTTCAAAGTTCCTCAAAGAAAGCAAAACATGTTTCTGCACGTCTAAAGTATATCACTCAAACTTTAAACCTATCCTCAGCACACTAAGACTGATCACTGCTGCTTTTAAAATGCTGCTGTTTTCAAGACTCACGTTCTGTTTACTTAACATTTCTATGAACAACTGCCATATCTTCTGTTCCAAAACTTAACATGAACATAAGCACATCTTTCATTCAGCAGTCTTGACTGATTATCGATTGATGACATGTCAACTAGTGACAGTTTGATATTCAGACAACTCGTGAAATCAAATACAACATGCCCGCAGCTGCGAAACTAAATAATATTGACAGCACTTTCACGCTGATGGCCTTGCAAAATTCTCAGCTACGTTAATAGTTAAATACTGCAGTAATAAATTTCCCTCCTCAGCTGAATTGAGTCAAACACAATGTATTTATCATTCTTAACTTCAGGTATCTCAAAACCCCCATTGTGAGGGTTTAACTGTGTTATAGTGAAAATACAATAGCTCAAGGCCATGCAACTTTTGTTCAGTATTCTTCATTTTTTATAAAGAGAATGCACAAGCATACTGTACACACAAACACACACAAGCTGATAAACTCCTACACTAGACTCCCCCACACACAATCTACTCTGTAGACAAACAAACACACATCAGCAGAATTCAGAAATACATGCAGATATACCAAAACACACACACACACACACATCCACACACACTCGCATCCGTTCAGAGAAAACAAGAGCTGTCGATTGCAAAAGGGCCTTGATACAACCTTGTGAGTTAATTCCAACTTGTGAAATGCCATCCAATAATTAAATTCCTCTGGGTGCTGCACTAAAGAAGGAATTATTTCCTTTTGTCATCAAGTGTGTCTGACAATCTACTAGGCTACACACTTGAGGCATGTGAGCGAGCTGCAAATGTTAGCATGAGAAGCGTAACACAATGTGAAAACCATGCGTCAACAAGATCATGAAACTTCCAAATTAGGGAAATTTTCAAAGAAATCAAGGCAGAATTGAATTCATTATTTATTAGATCTGCGAGGAAGCAAAAAATGTCCGATTAGCAAGAGGATGTCTTCGGAGAACGCTTACGCAGCTCTGGAGAAGCTGTTTAACACTTCTTTTTAAATGCCTCTCTACAGTTTGTCAACTGAAATTTCATTTATGCTGAGTTTAAGCACACACACCGGCTTTAAATATTATTGCCATGCAGAATCGCAACTGGTTAGGTGGGCAGATTAAATTGAATTTTCATCTCAAGCCCCTGGAAGTAGCTGCGCGAAGCATCTTGTGGGTTTGTTAGCAGACTAAAGCCGGTAAAGACATGGCTCAAAGGTTTCTGAATAGACGCTGATTCTCCATTGATGTTCTCAGCCCAAATTATCTTGAATAATTGCAGATGTGCATATTAAAACCTACATAACATATATTGCATACATCTGAATTATTATTATTATTATTTTTTTTTATGATCCCCATTTATAGTTAGTCAGGGTTTCTTTCACCAATTATTATTATTATTATTATTATTATTATTCCATTTTCCTTAAGCTATATGTTCAAATTCCTATGGGAACATCATTTAATGTGTCGTGACAGATCGGTGTTGTGCCTCAGTTGTGGCATGTGAACCGATCATCTCTTCCTACTACATATAGCATGAAATAAACATGAATGAATGTTGTTTCAACCATGGAAAGACGTCAATACACACCATTTTTCAAGTTCAAGTCCACCAATGTAATCTGCTCTCCTTGAATTATTTGTCAGACATAATAGTTCGGCGTTATGATTGGTCAGGTGTCCTGTCAGTCAAACACTTTTCAGTGCACACACACTCAAAGTGCATACTCAGAGAGCTGAGTTTCAGACATTGTGCAAACACAGACAGTTCTATTTCATGTCTGCTTGCTCTTGAATGGAAACAAAATAATCTCAAAATAGCCTTCTTGGCAAGTATTCTTGTAAACACAGTCGTTTTTGTATTAAGAGAAGTGAACATTAAAAAAAGTAAAAATAAATTAAAATAAAATCGGATGTTTATCATTACATTGGATCTGTGCTTTCAGTCTTAAAGTGACAGCAGCCTATAAAAACTGCTTTAAGAAAGATTTATCTTTAATTTATACAACAAACACTCCAGTGTTATTTCACCCTTAATTATTATTATTTTTTTGTATCTGAAGACTCATTTAAGACCTTATTTTTTATTTGTAACTTTGTTCTGTCTGTTCAATGTTTTTGAACTTTAATAGTTATGCTACTAGTCTTTGCTGTGATATTGAATAAATACATAAAGCAATCGTAAAAAAAAAAAAAAAAAGATCCAATCCTTGACTCAAAACCCATAATTTGATCCGAACCGTAAGTTTTGATCCATTTCAAAAAGTCACATTTTTGATCCATTTCAAAAAGTCAAATTTTTTACCAATAAGTAAATTACAGATGGGAAAAAATCAAGGCCCTGGCGATAATTTTTTTATTTTTTTTTTTCTCATCGAACATCCTCTTTAAGCACTGTTTTATGTTTACACATGCAAGTCATATTCAGATGCTGAACTATCTCGGTATACCATATCAGAGGGAATATACAGAGGGAATTGTGCTATTTTCTGCTGTGGAACAAATAAAGAGAGGTTGATTTATTTATTTATTTATGTTTTATTTTTTTCAGATTGTCTCAAGAGCTCTTTTCATTAGAAAGAAAGTGAATGGGGACAGACACATCATAAGTAGTCCTTATGAGTTATATGCTATATTCTTCTGAAGCCATATGGTGACATATGGTGCATAGTTCACAAAAATCAAACAATAACAACAAAACAAATATATAAACATTTTGCCTCATGTTTTTTGGAACACAAAACAAGATAAAAATGTTGTAGAAAGAAAGACTCATCTTCACACTTTAATCCTGTTAATTTAGGTTCAGTCTTGCACGGATATACTGAAAGAGTCTGTGTGAATCACCGTGTGCATCAAGTCAGTTACAGACTCAGGGGGAAAGAGGGAAAAGCATCTTCACCGTGACATGTTAGGTCATGGCGTGTTGGACTGACTTTGACATTTGTGTGAGTAATAGACCTGGAGGAATTCTGAGAGATGTGTGATGTAGAGCTGCAGAAAGAAACAGTGACCTAATTACACCATTTACACAAACAATTGCTTCACATCAGCCTGAAAATGTGTTCACACCGTCACATAGCTAGATAAAGGTTAATACCATTTACTTTAGAGGAGATCTGCAGGAGATGCATTTTACAGACATGAAGAGAAATGGTTTATCTGCCACTAATGTCCTACAATGCTGGACTCATTCACCTCCATATAAGATCTGTTTCCTGTAGTGCGATTAAGATGGATGGACTGTTTACCACTAGAAATGGAGATGCTGTCAGGATGAAATGAGAGACACTATAAGAAATTTGCTTTTAGCAGGAGTGTCATTGATTGTACACAGCATGATTCATGAGTGGAGCACATTAAACACACCACATTACATTTATTTATTGGTTGGATGGTTTAAAGGCAACATGAGGTCATGTTTACTTTTGCATTGTACTTGCATAACATAATTTAACATTAAAAAAAAAAAAATGTGAGGTTGGACATTTACATTACAATATTTGGGGCCTTTAAAATTTCCGAAAATCCAATTTAGTTACCGAGCTGAGCAAGATTCAGACTCATATTTCAGCATGAAAGTAGAATTAAAATGAATTGAAATTCAAAAGAAATTCATAAAAGTAATTCTAAACCAGAAGATTAACATTTATAAAGACGGACATGTTTGTAAAAATTATATGAATTATCATTATTAAAATAACCGAAAAAGACAAATAATTTCATAAAAGTAATTTTAAACTAGAAAATCACAATTTGTCTAGACAAACTAGTTTAAAATATTATTTATTTATTTATTTATTTGAAAAACCTTTAAAAGGGATGCAGATAGTTAGTTAGATAATATGATAGATGTATGGATGGATGGATGCTTACCTTTGAATAAAAACCTCCAGAAAGCATCACATGTTGTACATCTCTTCCAGTCAGCCCACATTTTGCACAGCAAGGCCAAGAACAAGTGATTTCATGTTGACATTTAGAGCACCGGATCAGCATGCAAACAGCCTCTAGATACTGTATAGAGTGGATAACCTAATGCTAGCATAACATGATGTTCTTCAGGCCTGCACATAGCTTCAATCCTGCAGACCTTTCTACAGTCTCGTAAGTTTGCCGTTTGATCTTTCATTTGCATGTCATTAACCACATTATAGTTTCTGACCAGAGTTCTCCTTCCCTCTCTGTCTCTCGCTCCCGTTCTCTCACACGAGCGAGATACAGTGTTTCCCAGCCCATCACTTTTGGTCCCTAGTGTGATAATTAATATTCATGTTTGTCCAGTGCCTCAAACGCTGCCTTCAGGCATTTATGAAATGATGATGATTTGGACTGCGGAGCTTTCCATCGGCACAATTCTCTCGTGGAGAGGGAGCCAATACGATCCCGTGGAAGACAAATATTTGTGCATTCAGAGAGAGAGAGAGAGAGAGAGAGAGAGAGAGAACCGGTGGATATGCCTCCAAATAAAATATTCCACACTGGTTCAAGAGATGAGTGACAGATATAGACTGAAAGAGTTCATGTTTGTGTCTTTGCGGTTTGCGCTCATTCCTGTATTTACAGTGTTGTCTATTTGGTGGCATTCCCTCTTTATATATTAATGTAAATGTAACTCTCACAATGCTTTTCTTTGCTGTCTGGAAAAGCAGTGTTACAGAGCATCTGAATGAGGAAAGCACTAACAGAAGCAGTCGTAGTAATTAGCGTTCTTAGCAAGATGCATTGCCACTCCCTCGGCTGTCTCTTAGGCCCTTCCTTCTACTGATTTCCAGGCACCTTGAGCCTCCCCTGCCTGTCAAAACTGTCAGATTCAACCTGTCGGTGTGCGAGGAGCGGGAACACTTTGGAATGCCAAAAGTGGGGTTAATGGATTCCTGGAGCCTCGCGCATCCAGCTGACATCTTTTGCTGTCTTCACTTAGCTAAATTCCACAACACACTGTTAGCGCTAAACAGATGTTAACATAGCACCTCAACTTGATTTGCATTTCCTGAAGGAGACAGCAGTGCTTCAAATGCAGCCAATAAATAGTGTTAAAGTTTTATGCTAGTTTTGGGTTTAGTCTATGGTTCTGCTTAAGTGAAATTACATTATGTTGTTGACGGATGCTACTATAAATAAGCATTGTTTGTAAGTGTGCAACTAAGTATTACCCTGATAACTGATCTGTATGATTCCTCTTTGAATAAATGAATAGAAATTATGTTTATAAAAAAAAAAAAAATTGAAATTAGTCAGCATCCCTCACACAAATGCACACACTCATGTTGGGTTTCCATGTTTTATTGGGACATTCCATAGACCTTCCCCTCACACAAAACTTTTGCCAGTTTTAGATAAAAAAACAACAACAACAACAACAAAAAAAAAAAAAACTATCCCACGCAAACAACAACAAAAAAACTAACTTAATTATGTATGATTTATAAGCTTGCTTACACATGGGACCCCCCCCCCCCAAAAAAAAAAAAATATACAAAAAATAAAAATAAATAAATAAATAAAAACATCATAATAATTATCCACAAAGTTAGAATTTACTGAAATTACTATACTTAATACTTTTATCCAACAATGATGCATTAAGTTGTTCAAAAGTGACTGTAATTTCTGTTTTTGTTTCCACAAAAATGTATTCAGTGAAAACTATTTTCAACATTAATAATAATAAGAAATCAGCTTATTAGAATGATTTCTAAAGGATCAAGTGACACTTAAGAATGCTGAAAATGTAGCTTTGCATCCTTGGAATAAATTATATTTTCAAATTATGGCAATATAAAACATTTAAATTGAAATAATATTTCACATTATTATTGTTTGAATATATTTTTGATAAAATAAATGCAGCTTTGTGAACATAAAAGACCTCTTTCAAAAAACAAAAACAAAACAACAACTGTGTGTAACTTTCACATTGTTAATCCAAAATTCACACAATTCCACAACTTTTAAGCAGCAAGACTAATCACTATATTATACATAAAGCACAAACGCAGTGTTTCTCCTGTTGGATTTCAGTTAAATACAATATATTTTAAACTACAGTACAATACTTTTAAACTATTTTTTTTTTTTAGCTTTAATGAACAGGACAATTTGGGGGAGACAAAATAAACACTGGGAGAGGACAGAGAAGAATAGGACTGTTTGTTTACATTACATGTTGAAATCTTAGCAGTTCAAGGGTTGACCAATGAACTTCTAAGATTTTTCTATGACTTTTCCAATTATTCTTATGACAAGTGGTACAATACTGTTTAATGATGCATATTTTTGCATATACTTTGTTTTGCTTGCTATTATGTGACTTGTGACAATTGTTTGTTGCTTTTAAGCACTGTGCATGTTTTATATACAGTTACTGGTGTTCTGTGTGTTAGGCCCGGTGTCAGGAGGCTGGCTGTACTAGAGCCTTGGTGGTGTTTGGAGCACTGAGATTGGATTGCTCCTTGTGATCACTTGCCTCACGTGTGTGTGTGTGTGTGTGTGTGTGTGTGTGTGTGTGGTGTTAAGAATAAATCACTTTACAGCTAGCCTACCTGGCCACGGGTGAGTTTTAGTCATTTTGTTTTGTGTGTATTCTATTGAGTCGTAGTTGTTTAGCTCTATTGAGTCTTAATGTTGAGTCTTATGTTAAGTCTTAAGTGTTCTGATTATCGTAAACCTAATAAACATTTGCATTAATACCTTCTAGTCTCTGCCCTACCTGGTAACGTACCTGTGTGTCTAAAAATCTTTTAATTTTTTAGTTCCCCTCACTTTAAAGGGGTGGCGTAGTTCGCATTGATACATCACCTTAGGGTTTTAGTATTCCTAGGGTCCTATATTAATCTCCTCCTGCTCTGCTACACATGCATGTGCCAGTGCTGAAATATGTCTTATCTGTGTCTGTACTAACTTACAATAAAGAGAACATACTTGGCAGCACTGTACAATGTGTACACAGACACATACGCTGTAAAGAGAATCAAAGAGAGCAACAGCTGGGGTTCGTTACAAAACACACAATCCTTAGGGGCCTTCTGTGGCTGTGTAAATACAACGCAAAGACTTCCATGACTCCTGACGCAGAAATAGCCCAGCTGTTTATTCTGAAAAGAATCTGTGTCAAGACCGTTGCCCACTGCACGCACAGCCATCTGGCATTGACACATGCACCGTTTTTTGATGACTCCACTTAGTCGCTTTTGTTTTGTTCTTTGTTCCTTTGTTCTTAATCACTCTTGCCTTCCACGACGCTTCATTTTGTCTCCGTCTTGTATTTTCAGTGGCTGGTTAGGTCTTTGTGATGCACTGGAGTATGTATGACTGGTTCTAATCAGTCAAACTGTATAAAGGCATAATTTCCCACAGCAGATTGCTCATTTGGGCTCATGTCCCTGTGTGTGGAAGGCTGGAGCCTGCGGCACATTGCTACTCTGATATCTCTGTAGAGTCGACTCCTCACACCATGTGACAGACGCTGACGAGAACCGCTACAGATCTGTGATGAATTGTGCGAGACGTGGCTGTACTAGTAGGTTTTGACCTCTGCTTTCAGCTGGACTGGTGTTTGGAGAGTAAAACATCTGTGGCGCTTTGGATTTGCCCTTGAGTTGAAACGTCGATCATCTTATCATGCGGAGGAACTGAAAGTGCGGCATGCCATAACAATGTCGCTAATGTCAAACAGCTAAAGGACTCACTTATCGAGTAGCTGAGCTAGCGCTAAAAGCTTGTCAGCAAATAATTCAGCATTTATTTGATCTTTTCTGTCAAATTAAATTGGAGATGTTTGACTTGTGCTTCACAGCACAAAACAAATTAAATGAACTGTAGTTACTTTACTGAAACCCAGCCCAATGAGGATAGCTGGTTTTAGCTGGTCTAACTGATTTGGTTTTTGATTGTTTTAGAGGGAACTTGTCAGGCTAGGAGACCATCTGGTTGATCGGCTAAACAAGCTGATCCACCTCAGCTATTTTCTCATGCTTTCAGTGCTAACAGGGTCATTGAGCTCTAGGGGATACGGTACAAAATGTGAATGTTTGATTGATTAAAACAGTTAAATTTGTTGTAGTGAAGACTTTTGAGGTACCTGATAATAGTTTTCTCAAATGAAATGCTGGTGAAGTGACTCTTAAAGCAGCTCTGGAGATGAAGTTCATACTGTATGTGTCCATGTAGCCATATAGTGAGATGACAGATGCTGAAAACACCACAAGCGTCAGTATTTGTAGTAGAACAAAGTACACTGTTCAATCACACAGAGACACGCAGAACCTGCAGACTTCATTTTTCAAGAGCAGTCTATTTGTGGTTTAATATTCTCAGATACTATCGCAGTTTGATTAAGTGTACAGCTCTTTTTATCTATTAATACAAATTTTGCCAAATCTGTGGCATTCCATGTTTTCCACATATTTTTATTTTTTTTGCATTGTGGAAATCATAAGGCCCTAAATCAGTGGTTCCCAACCACGTTCCTGGAGGCCCCCCAACACTGCACATTTTGCATTTCTCCTTTGTCTGACACTCCCAATTCAGGTCTTGGAGTATCTACTAATGAGCTGATGATCTAAATCAGGTGCGTTTCGTGCAGTGTTGGGGGGGCCTCCAGGAACACGGTTTGGAACCACTGCCCTAAATAGTCCAAGTTGGAGAAATATCTTATGAGGTTTTTCAAAGTGGTTTTGTGGGAAATCTCTAGTGTTGAAACCTTGAAATCATATCAATTACTCCAAAGCTGCTATATGTATGGAGGTGCACTATATTCTGTGCATTATTAAATAACTACTTCACTCTTATTTACTGTAGTATTGATTACGATATCTGAACTTCTAGTTTTAGGATTGAGTTGGGAAGTAATATTGGTATTTGGCTCCATGGATGTGGATCTACATTAAAATACGCCCTCTGGGACTTATGCTCCTTTGTGGATAAAGATACGGATTAATCAAAGGCTATGATTTTATAATATATATTTTTTTTAAATCTTGTACAGGGATGAGCAGCAACCGGCGCTGATGAAGGTGGTGGTGGATGATGGGATGAGAGCAGTGTTTTAAATAGTAGTCCATTTAGCAAAACTGTTCTGTCCTAATGTGCAAGTAATAGGAGACTCTCAATCTTAGTTAAAGATAAAAGAATGAATGAAGCCATTTGTGAGAGTGAGATATTCTCCAGGACGGATTACTTAAAGCCATGGGTGGCCTCTGTGCTGTGTACCATTTTTTTTTCACTTTCAAATGTGCGATGCTTTATGAATTTATCATGTTAATTAATATTTTAATTCACTGTCTTCAGGAGTGCAATACAATTACTTTGATATCTTTCAAGGTACGGCTTATTTGTATTTTCAGATGAAAAAAAATACATTAAACTTCATGAGGGATTTCAAACAATTACACACTTAGATTATAGACATACAGTACTTTAATAAGCATAAAAACAATTAACAGTTGTACTTAAATTGAGCTATTTGTTAAGGATTTCTGTAAAATTTCCTTAGTGTATTATTCTGTGCAATCTAATATTAGATATTTTACTGATCTTTTACAGCATGCCCATTTTGGCTGAATATTAAGATATTTTTGAATAAACATTAACATATTAAAGGAACTATATTTCTTATATATTAAAACTTTTTTATACTCTATATTAAATTAAGTTTATTTAATAATATATTTCTCTTTCTGAATCCACTATCTTAGATGGATTTTTTTGCTAAGCGAATACGAATCAGAAATGTAGTATTATGAGATTACCATCTCTACGAAGCATAAGAATAAAAGCATTTATGGCTCTTATCATGCAAGCAATGCTGACTTACAATAAGTATTATTTTAGTTATATACTATTATAGACTATAGTATTCATTAACCTTTTGAGTTAGCTTTTTTATTTCAGTTTTCATTTTAATTTTAGTTAAAATTTTAGTAATTGTTTTTTTTTTATTATTATTCATTAAAAGTATTTTCTGTTTTATATTTAATAATTGTAGTACTTTAACTCATTTTATTTCAGTTATTTGCAGTTTTTCATCTAATATTTTATTCAAGATAAGTCTCAGTTAACAATGACAACACTGCTTATAATTTAGTGAAAGTCATTTTTTGAAGTTGGCTTTGCTGCTCTAACTAATTTTATTGTCATTTTAATATTTTTTTAGGTTGCCATTTTAAGTGAATTATTATTTTACAGAGAATATTCAGCCTAGAGAATTCGATAAAGAGGCTGACAGCTAAGTGGCAAGATCTGACATTTGTACTTTTACTGCCCTTGCCGTTAAGTCTGGCATTAAGAATTCACTGTCAGGCAAAACTATCTGTGTAACCGCGCAACATTTTTGTCCTTCATTATGACTCGACTTCAATTTCAGGTCATTTTTTTTATTTTGATAATCATAGCCCACTGTGTTCTATTGCACTGGATTTCTGGCATTTCTCCAAAACATCTGACTTGAGCACCCATATAATTCATTCAGCAGGATAATTCGTTTTCCTCCTCGTTTTGGAATAATATACAGTGTACCCGAGTCTGAGATCACCAGCACACAGACCCAGCATGGTAATGTTTCAGTCTGCGCCCAGGGTCTCAGATAATGAGCTCTGGCTAGTTGCCTTGTCTTTTAGCGGGGAAGTTAATTGAAAATAACATTTATATTCAGGGATGGAATCGCTCTGGATTCCTAACTGAATTTAATGAAACCACACTGCAAGATGGCAAACGTGAACGATAAGAATAAAAAGGGGAAAATGACTTGGCTGGTTTGAAATCCAATTTAAGATGGATCCTTATTCTGTGCTATTGTGAACTAAATGTACTTACTATAATTGGGGAATTTAACAATTAAATTAAATAAACATTTGTGCATTTAGTTTATACTTAACTGTCTGCATTAGATAACAAAAAAATAAATAAATCTGAATAAAACTTAAAGGACAAGTTTATTATTGTCTTTAAATTTGTTTATCTTTAGTCACCCTCACTTGATGTTTTCCACAAAATATAACAAAATAAAACACAAAATAATACTTTTACACTACAAGAGAGGTTATATATATATATATATATATATATATATATATATATATATATATATATATATATATATATATATATATATGTATGTGAGGATGAAGAAAGTCAACGAGTGGCTTCTTGCTTTAAAAGGAGCCTTCCAAGACTTGTGACTCATTCACGAGTCAAGAACCGTTTCTGTCAGACGCATCCGATTGGAGAACCGAGGAGCTGATGATACTGCGCATGTGTGATTCAGCGTGAAGCAGACCGACACACAGAGCGTCTGGACCGAACTGATTGCCGGCAGCCATTTCACCCTGGAGCCCAAGACCGGTTTCCCACTGAAGCTAAGCAGGGCTGAGCCTGGTCAGTACCTGGATGGGAGACCTCCTGAGAAAACTAGGTTGCTGCTGGAAGAGGTGCTAGTGAGGCCAGCAGGGGGTGCTCACCCTGTGGTCTGTGTGGGTCCTAGCGCCCCAGTGTAGTTTAGTGTAGTGATGGGGACACTATACTGTCAACAAGCACCGTCCTTCGGATGAGACGTTAAACCGGGGTCCTGACTCTCTGTGGTCATTAAAAATCCCAGGATGTCTTTCGAAAAGAGTAGAGGTGTGACCTCGGCATCCTGGCTAAATTCGCCCTTTGGCCTCTGACCATCATGGCCTCCTAACAATCCCCATATCTGCTGATTGGCTTCATCACTCTGTCTCCTCTCCACCAGTAAGCTGGTGTGTGGTGGGCGTTCTGGCGCACTATGGCTGCCGTCGCATCATCCAGGTGGATGCTGCACACTGGTGGTGGATGAGGAGATACCCCCAGACTATGTAAAGCGCTTTGAGTGCCTAGAAAAGCGCTATATAAATGTAATGAATTATTATTATTAATATTATTCTTTTGATGATTTATTCTGAACTGATTCTTTGCTAATGTTGTGAGCGCGGGTAAACCGAAGGCTTGAATGAAGGGCAATCATCGCCAATGACCCCATTACGTCGAGCGCAAAAGAACCGGTGAACCATTTTCTTCAACCGGTTTATTGAATCGAACTGTCCGAGAGAAGTACTGGTGATCCGAAAAACCGATGCAACCGGTTCTTGACTCGTGAACGAGTCTATGTTTCGTTCATTATCTGGGTCGGCTCGGTGTTCATCTTCGGTTCTCTCTTCACAGCAGTTCAGTTTCAATGGAGGGACTGAGAGCTCTCGGACTAAATCTAATATGTATATATATACAGTAAAGACCAAAAGTTTGGACACACCTTCTCATTCAAATAGTTTTCTTTATTTTCATGACTATGACAATTGTAGAGTCACACTGAAGGCATCAAGGGCTATTTGACCAAGAAGGAGAGTGATGGGGTGCTGCGCCAGATGACCTGGCCTCCACAGTCACCGGACCTGAACCCAATCGAGATGGTTTAGGGGTGAGCTGGACCGCAGACTGAAGGCAAAAGGGCCAACAAGTGCTAAGCATCTCTCGGGGAACTCCTTCAAGACTGTTGGAAGACCTTTTCAGGTGACTACCTCTTGAAGCTCATCAAGGGAATGCCAAGAGTGTGCAAAGCAGTAATCAAAGCAAAAGGTGGCTACTTTGAAGAACCTAGAATATGACATATTTTCACTTGTTTCACAATTTTTTGTTATGTATATAATTCCATATATAATTCCACATCTGTTAATTCATAGTTTTGATGCCTTCAGTGTGACTCTACAATTTTCATAGTCATGAAAATAAAGAAAACTCTTTGAATGAGCAGGTGTGTCCAAACTTTTGGTCTGTACTGATATATATATTCTACCTATGAGATTTTGTTTTATTAAAGTTTACACCTTTCCCAATTCAAAACCTACCCTTACAGTAATGCAGATACATTAAATATTGTTGTTCAGCATGAGAAAAAGGATGTAATATTGATGTGCGCATGCGCAGTAAACCCTGTTAGGAAAACCTGATGAGTCAGGACACCGTCAGGACACCGGCGGGGGGATAAAAATGAATCAGACTCTTTCATGTACACCTCAAACAAACACCTGACGTCAGTTAGCCAGTGATGACAGCATGTATCGTGTTGCCTCTGGAAATGACTCTTAGCGCTCATGTTTTATGTGACTTTCTTTAAAAGAAGACTATTTTCTGTGGACCCTGACTTAGTATATTTCCAACTCTTGAATAAGATCTGCTGAGTATTAACCAGTAACACTCGTGTAACACACACATTAACCCTCAGTAATTACAACAAGAAACTATTGAAAAAATGTTAGTGGACTTTCTCTGGATAACATGTCAAGAAAAATTTAAAAATCCATAAAAAGAGCATAAAAGACTTTTGACTTTTGCATTTGAAAATATTTTATGCTCATTGATCAAAAACACATTAAAAAAAGAGTAATATTATGAAATATGATTTGATTTTAAAACAACTGTTTTATTTATTTATTTATTTATTTATTTATTTTGATATAGTTTAAAGTTTAATTTATTCCTGTGGTGGTAAAGCTGAATTTTCAGCACATTATTCCAGTCTTCAGTGTCATATGATATTTCAGGATTTCATTTAATTTGCTGCTTTAGAAGAACAACATTTATTGTAAATATATGTTTGTTTGTTTTCAACAATATAAATGCCTTCACTGTCACTTTCAATCAATGTGATTTGTCATTGCTGAATAAAATAATTTATTTTTTTTATATATGTATTGTATTATATATGTATTTATATAATGTATTGCTCAAGAGCAATACATTGAATGTGGATCAGACCATTTGGTCCTGGAAGAGTTTAATGAGAAATTTTGAAGTTCAAATTGAAATCACTGTCTTTTGATGGCAGACTTGCTATCTTGGCTATATAGATTAGATCAGATTAGTTTAGATTAGATTATAATCTCTTCAGAAACTCTAGAGGAACCACATTTGAGATCATCAGTGTGTTTTTCTCTGAATATGGGGGGGGGGGTGTAAAAGAAGCAAAAGTATACATTTGCTTTCCATTTGATCTTTCCATTTGTTGTTTATGAGAAACAAATAATATTTTAAAGAGAAACTTGGCTTTGCTACACTTTGAGTATTTTGGCTTTTGCATGACAGACTATTTGTGATGTTCCATATTTGTTAATGAATGTCAAAGACAATAATGTCCTACCTGCTAATAGGCTATTTTTTATTTGCCTATTATTGTGTATTCTAAGACATTTTAGTTGAAACATCTAAAACAGCGTTGCTACTCTTTGTATGTTGCTCCCTTGAATCTCCCGAGCATTGATGGAGCAAGCTTTGAGCTGTATAATTTTCCTCTGGCTAGTTTATGGATATTTGGTTATATCTCTCATTCCTCTGCATTTAGTCTAAGGTAATGTCCTGTAATAACATCCTACCCTGCAAATCTGTTAGCGGCGGTCCTCCATATGGGAGCATATGAGGTGTCTGTCATAACACTATGCATGCAGATGTTGCAGCATTTACCTGGCACAAACAGACAAATTAATTTACGCCTTACAGCTATGGATGAGCGCCGCACCTAATTATTGTGTGAGCCTAGCAGCAGGCTCCAGAAATATGTTTGGCACATGCTAATGTCAAGGGTTGAGGTGGTACCACACACAGTACAAGATCTCTGAGAGGTGATACCGGATCCGTCAGCTGCACGTCAGCTGTAATAGCTGCTCTTAAAGTTCCAGACAGTGAAAAGTAAAAGAAATGATATGCCAGTGATCTCACCTGATTGAGGTTAAGTGGAACTCGGTGTACAAAGTAAAATTATGCAAAATTAGTGTAATTTCCTTTTTGTGTTCTCTTACATGTCCCCTATCTTGTGTGACTTTTTTCTTCTTGTATTTACCAGTTTTTATATTTATATATTTATATTTATTTATATATTTTTTTTTATTCAGCAGCTTTACACCCTAAATATAAGTTGTCATACAATATTTCTGACAAAATTCTGATGGCTTTTTTGTATAATAAATATGTAATTTTATTATTATTATTATTATTATTATTAAATATACTAACCCTTTGAATTAAAAAAAATCAGAATTCTAGATTATTTTATTTTTAGTTTTGTTTGAATAATTCATGTTTTGTTTTGTTGTTTGTTTGTTTTGTTGTATTTGGTGTTTTCCGTGAAAAAAAAAAAGTTGTTTTGTTTTGTTTATTCTGGGATTATGTCACATCTGAGCCAATGCAGTCAATAATCAGGACCAGTGACTCCTATGATTGATTTATTCAGATTCAGAGTCCTATTGGTTTGTCTAATTCATGAATAAAAACCATGTGAATCAAATGATTTGTTTGCATGTTATGTTGACCATGTTCAACAGGTTGTTCGTTTCTCGAAAACTCCTTCATATCAGTGCAGAAAGTGCTATAAACCCTCTTAACAGATTAGTTGTTTTTATGTATGTTGGTGTTTTTCATGATGAAAGGTGTCTGGCATCACCTGTCAAGCTGGAATTTGCAATTTCTGTTGTTTACTTCCGGGGCTTTAGTAGTGTCAGGTTTGATCGGCCATCCGCTACAAGTCCTGTTTAACATTTCTCTCACTGAATTAAAAAGATACTTGGTATTTTCCCCGACGTCGCCTCCACAGGGTATTTAGCAACTCCATCGTAGAGAGTATAATCTGTCATCACCAAAGAAAAGGTTTTCCATGCTTTTTTGTCTGCGGAAACGCTTGACACAGTGGATGGGAAAGGAGATCAATGAGCTGTCAGTCTCACGCACTGGGCTTGTCATTTTCCAAATTATGCGAATGAAAGCAGGTGGGCAGATGGAAGCTGCTTGGTTTCTCGACGATCAACTCAAGGTGGTTTAATCTCCAGGCTCTTGTATTGTTGGACATTAGATGAAGGAGAGAATTAGACAAGACTCTTACTAATTAACTAGCGCAGCCCTTTTCTCTGTAGAGTTTTGAGTTCTTTGTACAAACACTTGACATTTGTAGGATAGTGGGCTTGTCTTCTTTATCTAATGAATTTCCCAGGGAACTTGAGTGCAGGTCTTTAAACAAACACAATTAGAAGTGTCAAAGCACTAGCTCTGATTAAAGCTCAGCCATTACCCACTAATGACTAGCGTTTTTTTAACCATAGTTGGATATGTTATGTGTGCATGAAGATTGTGGCCTCTGTACAGTCCTGTTAAATGCTTTCTTGACCTTCTCCCTCAAGCAGTGCCCACAATGATGATTTGCTGGTGATTGATGAAGTACTAGCCAAAAACAATTTAATTTGGTTGTAATCAGTAAGGTGAAGAGTTTTAATAGTGATTTGCATAAATCCAACACATTATGCATTAGTAGACGTTGTTGTTAAATATACTACAATAATATATGTTTTCTTTGAAACTTCAACTTTGACTGTGATTCCACTTCTTAAACAAATATGCATTGGCAGAAGAATGCAGACTTTAGAAACTGCATTTGATTTGATTTGATTTCATTTAATTTCCTTCTAAATAAATAAATTACAGTGTATTTAGAACAACAGATGTGATGCTGATGCAGATTTTGCATAGGCCTATTCATGAGTGAACATTTGTAACTAGTTTTAGCTTTTTGATATAAAAGATACAAGGCTCATTTATTGAGGCCATCACATGGAAAAGGCTGTGGATTAAGACGTGCAATGTTGACTAATTTTTTTTTTTTTGCGATTTTATGCATTTGCCAGGATGCATCTTGTGAGTTCCTTTTCACATCCAGAGGCTGTGGGCCATTTGGAGACGCAGTCTAATCCTGTCATAATGCCACTTTGTCCCCTGACATCTGCACTTCTCCCTCTCCCTCAGAGTTCCTCTCTTTCTTTGTCTGTCATCCCTTTACATTCACCCCCAACCTCATCCCTTTAGGCGAGCGACCCACATCCAGCAACGCAAATAACCACTTTGATACATCAAGTAATTACTTCATTTTTCATGTTAAAATGCACCTCATTTAGTGCGGCTCAGAGCAGCTGAGATAGGGAGGTCGGGAGAGATAGGTCAGCGGTGGTTTGAAATTAGCACAAGACACTCACTGTCTCTCATGGCTCAATGGATTCTCTCCAGAGAAAGTGGGAAATGCAGTAGAGGAAGTGGGATGCCATTTTGACCTTGGCAGCCAGCTGCTAACATGCACCAGAGACTTTCCCTCATTCCCCACACGCAAATGTGGCCTTTTGCAAGGGGAGTGCCTCAGAGTTCCTCCCTGGGCCCCTTCATGGTTTTATCCCCCATTATTTAACGAGTCGCTTGCCTGCCGGGCAAGTCGAATCTGTCACCCCCAGTGGAAGATCAGCATTTCTGAGGATAAGACAAAGTGTGTGTGCGAATACGAAAGTGTGTGAGGTCCTGTTTGGCTTCAGAGACTTTGTTCAAGCTTTTAGTCTAAATATTTCAGTACCACTTGTGTTAGGACCACAACTTGAAACAGGACAGATTGGGATAGGGAGGTTAAATCTTTGGCTGAGCCATTCTCCGTTCAGCTGAAGATTCATTCTCTTGATTTCCATAATGTATTCTTCTGAGGTTTGTGCAGTAATTCAATTTAATGTAATTGTAGCACGAAACCATAATTAAAAGGATTAAAATTAAGGCCATTTTTAGACAGCTAAAGAAAGGGACTGATCTAGCTCCTGTCATCTGAATTTTTCTGTTGTTGAAGTGGATTTCTCATTTAAAAAAAATAGGGAGAAAATAACATAAATCATGGTGCCTGTCAGTCTAGGGAATGAGAACACCAACCATGTCTGTCTGTCTGTATGTCCGTCCATCAGTCAGTCAGTCCGTCTGTACATCCCATCCCTGGTTGGTGTTCTAAAATGTGTAATATATATATTACACACACACACATATATATACATATATATTAGGGGTGTAACGGTTCACAAAATTCACGGTTCGGTTCGATACAATACACTGGTGTCACGGTTCGGTACGTTTTAGATACAGCAAAAAGAAAAAATTGGCAGATAAATTTCCTTGATTTTTAAAAAATGTTTTATTTATTAAAACTAACAAAGTATGTTTTTTTTTTTTTACATTGAACAATGATGGAGCTATTCTTTACCCATCTTCTATGGTGTTTTCTTAGCAGCATACTGTATAAAACAAAAACAGCTCCTTATAAAAAAATGAAAATGTTATATTAGTTATGAACAAATACAAAGATGTAACTTTTTATATGGAACTCTATAACTCTTTATATTGAGTGTGTTTTTACTCAATTGGTTCTCTATAGGGCTTATGTTTTTTGGAACAAAGCAGGAATTACGGTCTGTCTGAAATGGGCTCGTGAAGGAATATTGTAACAGGTCTGGTGTTTGGGTGCACTTTGGATTCCCTGTAAGCTATAATGGTGATGATAGAATGAATGGTAAATAGTAAGGTCTCATATCCGTGGCTATAACGTAAATGTAGCCTACCAATTTGCCGTGGTGATGTGTTTTGCCCTGTTTGAATCCGTTGGAAATGTCTGTCTAAATGCTGCGGGGATAGTTTGTTTCGTGTATGTTTCTCCTTTTTTCCGTCTTTTCCCAGATACTGACACACTAAGGTGATGTCGGCGTAAATGAGTTGACATGTTTCAAGTGTTCCCGCTAGTGTTTTTTTTTTTTTTGTATTCCTGCTGGTGTACCCTAAATGCGACATATAGTTGTTTTTTTATCCACCACTCTTGCCATCACCATTATAGCTTACAGGGAATCCAAAGTGCACCCAAACACCAGACCTGTTGGTTATTGGAGGATCTTCTATTTCTGGTCTGTTAAACGCATTGGCCATTTTGCAACAAGCCTTCAGCGCGTACTGAGTGTGCGAGCGCCTGACTGAGTAGCCTGACATAAACATATAAGTTGGTGTTTTTTTCTTCTTCGGGGGTGTCAGGGGTGTTGCCTGTTACGTCGTTTGGGTTATTGGGCTACCTTGTTGAACGCATATCATTATAATTCACTTTTTTTTTTTTTTTCCAAATATAATTAATTAGTCCAACGAAACGTTCGGTCCATAATGCGTACCGCGTACCGAACCGAAAGCCTCGTACCGAATGGTTCAATACGAATACGCGTATCGTTACACCCCTAATATATATATATATATATATATATATATATATATATATATATATATATAAAGATTAGTGTTGTCAAAATTTTCTCATTAATGAATGCAATTGTTATTATTATTATTATTATTATTATTATTATTATTATTATTATTATTATTAGTATTATTATTATTATTATTATTATTATTATTATTATTCAGTTCATAAACAGTCATATTTACCTACATATATTTTTACTAAGGCATTTTATTTTTTACTAATGCATCAATGGGACTTACACAAACAAATCATGAATGAATCAATTAATTCAAACTGTCAGTTTGTACTAAATCACAGAAATGAATCAAACTGACTGAACTTACAGACTGGACACACTGCACTGGTGACACACACATTTCTCTTCTTCCAGATAAGTGGGATGTCAGTCATTTTTTTTGCTCTCGGTGGATCTGATTTATTTTCTCCAGGGGAGTCCAGGTAACCTGTACACCCCCGTACACAGCCCCCCGTCCTATAGCATATGTCTGCAGTGAACGTTCCTGTCTGCTCTCCTGTGGGTATTTCCAGCTGGATGAAAGGTTGTGTGAGTTGGATGTTCTCTGAGTAAGTGTGTGTTTGTGTGTGTGTGTGAAACTCATTATTTCTAACCCTGCTCCCTCGTAGTATAAGGGCTCAGCCTCATCCGTTTGTCACGGTTCCCCGGCGATGCTCGGAAACAGGAAAAGAAAGAGAATGGACTGATTCATTGTACAGCTGACAGGGAGATAAAGAAAAGAAGGTGGGATATGTTTTGATGTCCTTGTCTCTTAGGATTTGCCATGGATATATGTCATGGTTTTTTTTTGTTTTTTTTGTTTGTTTTTTCAGACTGGCTATGATGAGACAAAATATAACACTTGTGCTGGACTCATTAGTCTTAATTTATTCTTAATATTATATGTTCACAGACTGTTTTATGCACTACAGCTGATTTATTTCTGAACAGTTGCAAAAATGATGCATTGATTCGTTGAAGTAGTTAAATATTAGGAGTGTACATGAGTACATGAGTACCTGAATTGTCAGAAATGACAGCAATGATTCATCATAGGGACATGAGAATTTCAACATCTTTTTCCCACTTTTTTTATTTTATTTTGAGGACTGGTGACACTGGCATTTAAGGCAGTACTTCATGGTGCAAATTTATTAATGTCATTCATTCATCCATATTTCCATCCATCCACTCTTAAATCCATCAATCCATCTAATTATTCACTAATCCATCCATCTATTTACAAATCTCTTCATTCATCATCCATCTATTGATCTGTTTATTCACAAATATAACCATTCATTATTCATAAAACTATCCATCTTTAGATTAGATTAGAATTCAGAATTCAGTAAGGAGACAGCTGTAGGGAAAAAGCTGTTCCTGCGTCTGCTGGTCCTTGTCCGGAGGCTCCTGAAGTGCCTCCTGGAGGGCAGGAGGTTAAACAGTCTATGGTCAGGGTGAGAAGAGTCCTTGAGAATGCTGCAAGCTCGACGTAGACAGCGTTTTCTCTGGATGTCCTCAATAGCAGAAAGTGGTATCACTATGATGCATTGGGCAGTTTTCACCACCCTCTGCAGTGCTTTGTGGTCAGGAGCTGAGCGGTTTCCATACCACACTGTGATACAACTGGTCAGGATGTTCTCGATCGCACACTGGAAAAAGTTCACCAGGATGGCTGAAGACAGCTGGTTCTTCTTCAGTGTCCCAAGGAAGAAGATGCTCCGGTGAGCCTTCTTGACCAGACTGGAGGTGTTTGTGGTCCAGGACAAGTCCTCCGTGATGGTGGTTCCCAGGAACTTAAAGCCGGAGACAGGTTCAACAACCATCCCCTTAATGTGAATGGGGTCATGCTTGCTTCCTTTCTGCTTCCTGAAGTCCACAATGAGTTCTTTTGTCTTACTGGTGTTGAGGAGCAGGTTCTTGTCAGCGCACCATGTGGCCAGGACTTAAAGCATGTTGGCACAGTTGCTTAGGTGAGGGACAGGTAGAAAATGTCTGTGAAGACCCCTGCAAGCTGCTCAGCACATGCCCTAAGCACACGTCCAGGAATGCCATCCATTCAGCAGGAGTCACACCTCCTTGTTCATCCATGGCTTCTGATTAGGGTATGTTGTGATCTGTTTTTTTTCTGTTGTAACACTGTCAATTGTGGTGTTGATGTCAATGTCCATGTGAGAGCCACAGGCAGCCTGAGAGGCAAACATACTCCAGTCTGTGTATTGAAGTAAACAGTCTGCTCCAGTTGGCCACACTTTGATGGTCATCACTGACGGCTTCACATAGTTAATGAGGGGTGAATACTTAGGGGTGAGAAACAAAGAAAGGTGATCGGACTGTCCAAGGTGAGGGAGGGGAGTCACAATGTCAGCTCCATCAATGTTTGTGTTAACATGATCCAAAGTTTTGTCTCCTCTAGTGCGGCAGGAAACATGTTGATGGAATTTGAGGAGCAGGGATTAAAATCATCCTCGATAATAAAAGGAGCCTCCAGGTGAGCAGTCTTTTGTTTACTAATGGCCGCATGCAGTTTGTTCATAACAAGCTTGGCAATCTTGGCTTGGTTATAATGGTGGAAGTGAACTCCCACAGCAGATAAAAAGGTCTACACTTAACCATGAGAAACTCTAGGTTAGCTGAGCAGTGCCTCCCAACAATGACAGTGTTCGTACACCAAGCTTTGTGAACATGATTGCAAAATCCATCCCATCCCTCCCCTTGTCTTTCCGGAGTCGTCTGCTGTCCTGTCTGCCCAGAGCGTGTAGCATCCGGCTAGCTCAATAGCATTATTGGGTACATCGCTGTGTAGTCATGTTTCTGTGAAAACCATGACACTGCAATCCAAAAGTCTCTTACTGTGGGTGATGTGAAGTCGTAACTTGTCCATTTTGTTCACCAGTGACCGCATATTAGCGTGGAAAATGCTGGGTAAAGAGAGCCGGAGTGGTATTAGCTTTAGCTCAGCTCTTAGACCTCCGCGCTCCCCCCGCCTTTGTTTATGATCTGCATAGCCTCGGGTGTTGTGGAGATCTCAGAGATGAGTCAAGGATTGGTGATAAAATTGTTGGAAAAGAGCACAACAATATCCAAAAGCTCCTGTCGGGCGTGATATTTTATGGCAAAGCTGTTCAGTACGAACAGACCCGAAATTAGCAGGAAAAATACTGCAAAATTGCACTGTGAAGAGTCAGCTGCCTCCCCCCTAATTATCATCGGCACCCCATGCTAAATCGCCGCCCTTCACCAGGCTCCCGACAGGAGTGTGTGTGTGAGAGAGAGGAGGGGCGCTGGATGAGCCAGGGCTGGCGGCGTGTGATGGGGCACACCTGATGTAAATGGAGCCTCATCACCACCGCTGTTTAAAAGCCTCTCCTCGAGAGACCGGTCTCTTCCTCGTGGATACACACTGGTGTCCTCGTATGTCCAGGACGGGTGCGTTGAGGGACTCCCCCGCCACCAGATACGTGAGCTGCCAGACCCGTGGTCCGGATGAGAACCGCAGCCGTTTATACGGCTGTCAGGCCATGATGCCAGGCCATTTATCCCTGTCAAGCGCCACGGCCAGTGAGAGGGATGAAGCCACTAGAAGAAGCCTCCACCCTTCGAGCCCCGGACCCGAAGAGTGGATCATGTACAGCCACCGGACTCCGCCCCTTACCTGGACCCTTTCTCCATGAGCACTGCCCGACCCACACAGACTCTGCAGCATGACGAGGACAACATTTGCTCCTCCCGCCACAACGCGCTGCCATCTTGGTCTAAATATCTATCCATTTGTTCTAAACATCGATCCATTTGTTCACAGATCCATTCATCAATTTACTCTTAAATCCATCTACCTATTTATTCACAAATCCATCTATCCATGCTTTTGTTCACAAATTTGTCCATTCATCCGTTAATTCACAAATCAATACACACCACATCAACATCACAAATATATTTATCCATCCGTTAATGCAATAAATTATTCACAAATATATCCATTTATTTTTCACAAATCCATCATTCCATCCATTCATTCATCCACCCGCCCACCCATCCATCCATCCATCCATCCATCCATCCATCCATCCATTAATTTACTCTGAAATCCATCCACCTATCTATTTACTCACAAATCCATTTTTTCATGCATTTATTCACAAATCTGTACATCCATCCATTCATCCATCCATCCATCCATCCACATTTTTGCAAATCTATCCATTCAACCATACATCTATAAAAAATAGAAAAAATAGAAAAAAAAAAATCAATTTTTAATCTTTCATTGACCACGGATTTAATTGGCTGTAGTAAAGAACACAAGGCTGCATTGAACATGTATGCATTCTCAGAAAACCATGAATAAAGATGTCTTTTCCAGCATGCCCTGACATCACTTGCCAGAAATTGGGAAGAATAAGAGATAAAAGCTTTTATCTACAGTACAGATCGCCGTTTGATTTATAAATTCATCGAACTCCATTAAACAGAGTAATTAGCCATATGGTCTGTTATACTCAAGTGAAGCTTTTTTTATCCGTACTGTCTATGAAACATGTTTAAAATGAACCAGTAATTGAAAATGAAACAAAAGCAATTACCTTATTTCGATTTACAGCAAAAATAATACATTTAAAGATGGATGAGAGAGCTTGTGTGGCTGATGTGGTTGCAGTAGTAGTCGTCCTCATTCCTGGACACTGTTTTTGTTTTGTGCAAAGGACGAACAAACCTCAATGCTTTCTGCTTACGGATGCTACATCAGCACTCCTGTCAAACTGATGAGAGATGGGCTGATGTAGACACAAAGACGGCCTGTACCGACCAATCAGACAATATCAGGAGATGCTGTTTTGATGGTGAAGAGAGTACAGCATGCTGGACTGTGTCCCTCAGTAAGATTCCCAAACACCAGCAGTGGACGTTTCTTTATTCAGGCATGAAAAGATGAAAATGCTTTGGCAATGTGTGATGTCACCTTTATCTCATAATTTTTTAGCACATTCATTGCTCGTGTTTGTTGTCCCAGAGCATCTCTGATTATTCTAAACACTGTCATAATATTTTGAGTGGCACTGGTTGGACTACAATAATAAGACAGATGGAGAAAACTACATAATCTTTAGCTCTATTAATGGCCTCTTGCATGACTTACACTAGACAAGAAGGCTGCTGTAGTGTTGCTACTTAACATGAGATAAAAGAAAACTAACCGTGTGTGGTAGACGTCATAACTGATAAATGTTTTTTAATGCTTCAAACTCAGTGAAAGATTAACTCACCGTCGCTCAGGAGACCTGGAGTTTTCAGTTATATTTCATTCAAGTCTCAGATATTTCTCCTAAATTCTCTTTAGGTAATGTAATGTCTCTATTTGCTTTGAATTTAATCTAATCTTACTTCTAGTAGAAATAATTTACAATGATTATTATTATTATTATTATTATTATTATTATTATTATTATTATTTATAATTTATATATATGTATATATATATGTATGTATATATATATATATATATATATATATGTATATATATATATATATATATATATATATATATATATATATATATATATATATATATATATATATATATATACACACACACACACACAATATAAAAATAAATGAAAACAATATATAAAAATAAAGAAAACAAGAAGAACGTACTCGGTTACTAAACGTAACCTCGGTTCTCTCTAGAAGAGCGAACGAGTACTGCGTCTTAGCTAAGACGCTACGGGAAAAGTCTCTTTTCACGAAATACTGAAGCAAAAAATTATCCTTAATTTTGTATTTTTGTAAAGCGCATTTGCAGCAGTACACAGCCAAAGGCGAGACGGCTCGTTCGCTCATTGGCTTGTTCTGCGGCAACTGCACAGCCTATCGAGCGCGGGCTGATGCAACATCAGACCAATAAGGGCGCTTCGCGCCCTTCTTGCCACTTCCCGCCGAAACGGGTGTGGCCCAACCTATAAAAGGAGCTCGAAAAGGCTGACTCACCTGATTTATTTCATCGCCGAAGCGAACCAGAGTGAATCGTACGCACGGCAGAGAACGCAGTACTCGTTCGCTCTTCTAGAGAGAACCGAGGTTACGTTTAGTAACCGAGTACGTTCTCTTACGAGAGCTCTCTCGTACTGCGTCTTAGCTAAGACGCTACGGGAACCCGATGTAAAACGCCGTGCGCGCAGGGATCACACACCGATAAACCTGAAGCAACGCCCAGGATTTACAGTGCACAGTCACCTGAGGGACTCACAGAGAGTCCGGGACAGAAAAAAGGGGGAAAAACCCTCCGTCCCATATCTAGCAGCATCCGTAGATGCGGCAATATGACATCACACAGCAGAGGCAAGGCCTGACCAATGTGGCAATGCGGGTCTTACGCAATACTGCCCATATAACAGTCGGCAGCGCCTAGCGCTCATGAATTCAGAATTCCCCTCAGGGCCCTGATTCTTCTATACCGACAGCAGCCTTGCTTGCAAGGCGGGAACCTCCAGGTTATAGAACCTGATAAATGTAGACGGCGAGGCCCAACCCGCCGCCATACATATATCCTGCAAGGAGATCCCAGTAGACCACGCCCACGACGAGGCGACGCCTCTTGTGGAGTGTGCTCTGACGCCCAACGGGCACTGAAGGCCCCTGGAAGCTTAAGCTAACGCTATGGCGTCAACTATCCATCTGGATAGAGTCTGTCTCGAAACAGCCATTCCTTTGGAACGTCCACCGAACGAGACAAATAGCTGCTCCGTCTGCCGAGAGGCAGCAGAGCGAGACACATAAGCTCTTAAAACCCTGACAGGGCAAAGAAGACTCGAGTCTCCATCCTCCCCTGACACCGGCAGGGCAGACAGGGCAATAACCTGAGCCCGAAACGGTGTGTTGAGGGATTTCGGCACATAACCGTGCCTAGGTTTGAGTATGACCCTTGAGTCATTGGGCCCAAACTCCAAGCACGACTGGCTCACCGAGAGCGCGTGCAAATCACCCACACGCTTCACAGAAGCGAGAGCCAACAAGAATACTGTCTTGAACGACAGATGCTGAAGGCTAACCGATTGGATAGGCTCAAAAGGGGAACCCTTCAAGGCCTCCAAAACCGCCGCGAGGTCCCACATAGGGACTGACGGATGTCTGGGAGGATTCAGCCTCCTAGCTCCTCTGAGGAACCGGATGACTAAATCGTTCCTTCCTATTGACTGACCGGACGCCGTTTCAGAAAACGCCGCGATGGCCGCCACATAAACTTTGAGCGTGGATGGGGCTCTGCCCTTATCCAACAGCTCCTGTAGGAAGGAGAGGACCTCCGTCACCTCACAACTAAGGGGTGAATAACCTCGAGCTGTGCACCAGCTGGAGAACACCGACCACTTCGAGGCATACAGACGTCGTGTCGACGGAGCTCTAGCCTGAGTGATGGTATTTAGCACTCCCCCTGCGAGATCAGCGGGTAACCGTTGAGTGCCCATACATGGAGGGACCACAACTCCGGTCGAGGGTGCCAAATCGAGCCCCTGGCCTGCGAGAGGAGATCTCTCCTCAACGGTACCGGCCATGGGGCGACATCTGCTAATTGCATCAAATCTGGGAACCATGGATGGTTCTTCCAAAGAGGTGCCACAAGCAGTATTGAACATCTCGTTTCTCTCACCCGTTCTATCACCTGCGGAAGGAGGGAGACGGGAGGGAACGCATAAAGCGGGCAGCACGGCCATTTCCGTGACAGCGCGCTTTCGTTCTTGGAAAAGAATGTGGGGCAGTGAGCGTTTCCGTGGGACGCAAAGAGGTCCACCTCCGCCATGCCAAATCTCTCCCACAACAGCCGAACTGTTTGCGGGTGTAGAGACCATTCTCCCGTAGGGACATTGCCTCTGGACAGCCTGTCTGGACCCAGATTCTGCAGTCCAGGCACATGCACCGCTCTCAGCGAGCGCACGTTGCGTTGAGCCCAAATCAGGAGGCGTTCCGTCAGCCTGTACAGGTTTCGGGACCCGAGACCGCCCTGGCGATTTATGTAGGACACCACGGACATGTTGTCCGAACGGACTACGACGTGGTGATCCTTGATATGGGGACAAAAGCGCGTCAGCGCATTCTCCACTGCCAGCATTTCCAGGCAGTTGATATGATGGAGCTTTTCCCGTTCTGACCATAGGCCAAAGGACGGTCTGCCTTCGAGCAGCGCTCCCCATCCCGAAGTGGAGGCGTCCGTCGACACCATTTTCACACTCGGGGAAGTCCCCAGGCTTACACCTGATCGGTACCAGCCGTTCGCTGTCCAAGGTGCTAGAGCCGCAACACAGCTCTGATCGACCTTGAAATGCAGCCGGCCAGACGCCCACGCTCTGCGCGGCACCCGAGCCTTCAGCCAGAACTGCAGGGGGCGCATGCGGAGCAGGCCCAGCCGCAGAACCGGAGATGCTGAGGCCATGAAACCCAGCATCTTTTGACAGTGTTTGAGCGACACAGTCGCGCCACAGCGGAAAGAACTCGCTGCACGCTGAATGCCCATCGCGCGCTGTGGTGACAGCCGCGCCGTCATGGAACACGAGTTCAGAACTATACCCAGAAACAGGATCGTCTGACTGGGGTTCAGCGAACTCTTCACCCAATTGACACTGAGGCCGAGCTTCTCGAGGTGATCGAGTAAAACGGCTCTGTGGTCCATGAGCTCCGCTCATGATCGGGCCAGAACCAGCCAGTCGTCCAAATAATTCAGCACTCGTGTGCCTCTGAGTCTAAGAGGAGCGAGCGCTGCATCCATGCACCTCGTAAGCGTACGAGGAGCTACGGACAAGCCGAATGGCAGGACTGCAAACTGGTATGCCTGGCCCTCGAAGGCGAATCTCAAATATCGCCTGTGGTTTGACGCTATCTGTATTTGAAAATACGCGTCCTTCAGATCTATTGACATGAACCAGTCCCCTCTGCGAATCTGCGCGAGGAGCTTCCTGGTCGTGAACATTTTGAAACTGTGTTTCATCAATGCCTGTTCAGCTGTCTTAGATCCAGTATGGGCCGGAGACCCCCGTCTCTCTTGGGCACCAGAAAGTATCTGCTGTACAGCCCCCCCTCGCTTTGAGACACAGGCTCTACAGCCCCTTTGCTCAACAGTTTTGATATTTCGGCCCGAAGTATGTGTGCTACTTCTGTTTTGACCGTAGTTTCGACGCGCGCTGAAAAGCACGGTGGGCGTCGAGAAAACTGTAGCGAGTAGCCTCTCTTTATAATGCCTAGCACCCAATCCGAAACCCCTGGAAGCACTGACCATGCATCTGCATGAATGGCTAAGGGCTGGATGCGAAACGCGCTCTGTTGACTGGGCAACGGCGGCGCTCGAGTGTGCTGCGCATCTGAGGCGGGGAGCGCGCTGATCACAGCGGGCAGATCGCTCTTCCTCGACCCCGTTCCGGCGCTTAACCGACTGGAGGGAGGCTGAGCGGGTCCCGTGGGACTCGATATATCTGCGAGTAACCGTGGGCTGCATGTGTGCACTTTTACCACTTTCAACTCGCTGTCTGCCTGTGCAGAATGTACGTGCACGGGTCTCATTTTTACAGAAGCCCCGCGCCGTATGTGACATAGTGTATGTGGGCACTGGGAAGTGGGCACGTTTACTATGCGGCGCGCTCGACCGATCTGTGTCGATCTTATGTGCGCTAGCCCTGTGTGCAGGGCTGTGCTTACATGTGGAGATGGGCACTGGGTAGTGGGCATCGTCACTGCATTTATAGCACCATCGGCCGTGGCCGGACGAGCATGCACGGGTTTCGTTTTTACAGAAACCACATGACGTGTGTGACATAGTAATTGTGGGCACTGAGGGGTGGGCACGTTTACTATGCAGTGTGCG
The DNA here is from genome assembly GCF_963082965.1 of Carassius carassius. NCBI lineage: Eukaryota > Metazoa > Chordata > Actinopteri > Cypriniformes > Cyprinidae > Carassius > Carassius carassius. The sequence continues at coordinate 31,887,824 of NC_081764.1, read as the reverse complement.
CGACCGACTTGAGTCGACATTATGGGCGCAGGCCCTGTGTGCAGGGCTATGCTTACATGTGGAGATGGGCACTGAGGAGTGGGCATCGTCACTACATTTATAGCACCATCGGCCGTGGCCGGACGAACGTGCACGGGTTTCGTTTTTACAGAAACCACATGACGCGTGTGACATAGTGATTGTGGGCACTGAGGAGTGGGCACGTCTACTATGTAGTGCGCGTGATCGACTTGAGTCGCTTTTATAGGCGCGAGCCCTGTGTGAAGGGCTGTGCTTATATGCGGAGATGGGCACTGAGCAGTGGGCATCGTCACTACATTTATAGCACCATCGGCCGTGGCCGGGACACCAGAAATTACACCTTTTTCGGGAAATATCTGGGTAGCCGTGATAACGGTTTTCGTGTGCAGGCAAGCGGGCAACCGTACAGGCTTGCGCATTGCAAACAACGCTGAAACAGTCACAATCTCTGGAAACTGAAACAGCGGCGCGCTTCGGTGACTCCCCGGCCGCAGCGGAACTCGTACACCGGCGCTTCGATGAAGCAGCCATCGTGTGTAGTGCCGACGCAGCGTCATGCAGCATGCGTAGATGGCTTTCCCAGGATGGCTTCGGGGCTCCCGGCCTCACCGTAATCCTCTGCCGCGGTCCCCGCGGCGCGGGGCGACGGCCAGTAGAGCGAGAACAGGGGTCTCGAGCTGCGTTGCTGAAGCTGTTGTGATAACGGCTTTTGTGTGCAGGCAAGCGGGCAACTGTGCAGGCTTGCGCATTGCAGAAAACGCTGAGACAGTCACAATTCCTGGAACTGAAACAGCGGTGCGCTTGGGTGAGAGCTCGGCCACAGCGGAACTCGTACACCTGCGCTTCGATGAAGCAGCCATCGTTAGTAGTGCCGACGCAGCGTTAGATGGCAACACCGCTTTTGCCGCCGTCCAGCAGAGGGCGGACAAAGGTGCGTCGCTATCGCCTGTTCCACCGGCGGAAGTGAGTGGTAGTTCCTGTTTTTAGCATCATCAGTGTGGAGAATGCTAGTGAGACAGACGAACGAGTTCGTGCTGAATATGGAGCGTTCCAAGCCTTCGCCACCTCTTCGTGAAGCTCAGGAAGAAATGAGGCGGGCTTTGAGAAGTACGCTCATCCGAAAGGGAAATACCATCCAGCCGGGAACGAGAGGGGGGGGCGCTGGTGCAAACCACTCGCGGCCGAGACACATCGCGGCCAACACGAGCATTCGCCCCGGCTCCTTCTCGATGTCAGCTCGTCTGCTGGGCTTCTGAGCAGAAGGCGCGAGATCCTCGGAGCTCGCCCAGCCATCACTGCCCGAAGCCAGCAGAGAGCGCGTGTCCTCTTCCCCCGACGCGGCCCTGAGATCGACTTCCTCGGACGACGCGCCGGCAAACAGCGGGCGCTGCCCACCGGGAAGCGATGCAGGGGGGGGCCGGTGAAGCAGGGCGAACCGGCGAGCTCGGTTGAGCTGAAGACGGTTCCGGAATCCGCTGGAAGCGATGCTTTTACGGCGCCTCAGCGCAGCGGAGAATGCAGGCTCAGAGAAAAAGGCCAGGCGAGTCCTCAGAGTCACCATGGCAACAGCTCGCAGTGGGGGCATCCGCCGTCAGCGAGCGAGCGCTGCATGATCTTCACCCAGGCAGGAGACACAGATGACGTACCGGTCTCCCTCGCTGAGTGGGGCTCTGACGAGCCGCAGGAAGGCATCTTAAAAAAGACGCGAGCTCTTTTACGAGTGTGTGTCGCAGGGCGAACACACACACACACATAAAGAACAGCTTGTATATAACAGGATTGAAAGGATATAGGCGCCGGATAGCGCAGCAGGAACGGCAATGGAAGGCGGCGATGCCAGCAGCTTCAGAATGGCTCGTCCTGCTGATGTGCTTTCTCAGACGGCGCTTGCTTCCTCCGTGATCCAGCGATGCGTGAGCTTCGCTGAAGAGATGAAAAATCAGGTGAGTCAGCCTTTTCGAGCTCCTTTTATAGGTTGGGCCACACCCGTTTCGGCGGGAAGTGGCAAGAAGGGCGCGAAGCGCCCTTATTGGTCTGATGTTGCATCAGCCCGCGCTCGATAGGCTGTGCAGTTGCCGCAGAACAAGCCAATGAGCGAACGAGCCGTCTCGCCTTTGGCTGTGTACTGCTGCAAATGCGCTTTACAAAAATACAAAATTAAGGATAATTTTTTGCTTCAGTATTTCGTGAAAAGAGACTTTTCCCGTAGTGTCTTAGCTAAGACGCAGTACGAGAGAGCTCTCGTAAGAGAACCAATTAGGAATGAGCCAATTAGGAAGCAGTTTAGTACTATTGCAATTAGCAATAGTACAAATGTTACGAAGACAGTCCCATGTCTATACTCTTCCCACATTACTGTTCTCAAGTATGTACAGATGCAAAATTAGGCCTGTCAGAAAAATACTGCAATCGACACACTTAACCAACATGATCACATTTGTAGGAAGACAAGAATTAAAAAATCAAAGCGACATACAGACATCGATTAGATCTAGTTAATTCACATCTTCAGGCGCAGTGAAGCAGATATTTACAAGAAACTGCATTTCTGCTCTTCTCAGTGTTAAAATCAGATTTGTTGATAAAACAATTTTTTTCAGGCGCATATGTTCCTTGTCTTAATGTCCTAGTTTATCTGTATTGCTTCTGTAATGATGCCAATAAAATGTATAGTTGTACAGAAAGGATACGTTGAAAAAGAAAGTGTTTTTGTGTGGAGAGAGAGAAAGAGTGAGCGAGAGAGCAATGGCCCCTCAGGACTCGCGGGTCCAGCCTTTTTGATGCTCTTGTCAGCTGTAAAACCATTGGCCTGTTATCACCAGTTCTTTGGTTGCCAGGGGAAACCATGTTGCTACACTGACGAAAGCTGAAAACATTGTGTTTGCCCCATCACATTGATGCGGTTAAGCACCACAGCTGAACCTAACCTTGAGTTAAGTAACAATATCAGGCCTTTTTCACTCTTGTCTCATGTTTCTCTCTCTGTCTCTTGTTGTTTTTTATCTCTGTCTCTTACGGATCATAGAAGCTTTAATAAATATATATATATATATATATATATATATATATATATATATATATATATATATATCACTTTAAAAACAAGGCTCTGAATGTCTTTGATTCTCAGTGGGCCTCTTTCATGAAAGCACAGGGAATGTATGTGCAATTCTTTATTTAAAACTTTCCTGCTTATTTTCTATTTGTATTTTTTTATGACCTTTTAAATGAACACATCCCATAGGAAACTAAATCACAAATGTGATTTATTTTATATCTCAATTGTTTTACTGGACATTAATGAGAGTAAATGGAAAGCAAATTGTCTGTAATGAAAAATCTAATATTTCTTATCAAATTATTTCCATTCTCTTGTATTCTGTATTTGAATTTAATTGTACAAATTAAAAAAAAAAAAAAAATCTACATTATGTCTCCTGAGATTTTACAAATGATTTACACACATAATCTCAGACAGGTCAGATGTGCCACCTGGGGGCCATTTTTGCTCAAACTAGGAGCACATGTGCTAAAGAGCCAGAATGGTGGTACTTTGCTTTTTATAATCCTGTTTTGTAGCTTCTCCAGCTACTATTCGACACAAGCAGGTACGTCAGGGATAAGAAAGAGAAGAAGACATTTTCTGAAGAGTCTCAGCTGTTTGAGAGTCTGGAAAAATAAATAAATAAAGGAATTAAATGTGTTGATGTGACTTTGTGTGTCTCCAGATGTGTAGTGATGGACAGGTTGATGTACTAATTCAAAGTAAACTTTTTGATAAACATCAGCGTGGCTGATGCGAGATGTATTGCACTGTATGTGAGTTTTGCACCAGCTAACAGTGCCGCTCATCACTGTACATACCCACAATCCACTGCATCCCCTGAGATTTGAATCACACCATATGTTCCATACTGCCGCGCAGACTTGAATTATTTATCATGAAACAGATGTCATTTTGCTCTCGAGTTTGAATTGTTAGTGTTTGTTTTTGAACTCCTGATATAGTTTGCTTTGAATTTGTCACATATTTCCTAGAACACCAGCAACAACAGAACGTGATAGAGTCATGATTTTTTAAAGACATTAATAGACCTTTATTTGCTGATTGATTGCTTTGTTAATCAAAATAAAGCATTATTGTTACATCAAAATACAAAACAAAATAATAATTATAACTTTTTTTTTTGTTTTCAATTAAAAAAAAAACATTTATATTACAAAGACATTTTTAATCTGCTTTGTTGTTTTCTTAATTAAAAGAAATCATAATTGTTTTATGTGAAACAATGTAAAAGGAATAGTTCACATATTTGTCATTTACTGATTCTCATGTTTTTCTGAACACTTCTTACTTTCTACTTCCTAGCTTAAAAAAAAAAAAAAACCCTAACAGTCATCTAAAGTCATTTGATATATTTTTGTGAGGAACAGAGTGTAAATTTAAAGGGATAGTTCAAAAATGAAAACCCTGTCATCATTTACTCACCCTCATGTTGTTCTCTGTCAGAAAATGTGCAAATATTTTACCTTTAGGGGTACAAAAGTGCATATTTGTACCTTGGAGTAGTCATATTTACCCTAAAGTTATGAATTTTCTAGTAGTAAATAAGGTACAAACAGCGGAAGCACTTTATTTTGATAGTCCACTTTAGACATTCTACTAACTATAAGTAACTCGCACCTACATTTTAATACCAATCATCAGAGTATTAGTAGACTGTCTGCTTAAAATCATTTTATTGCAAGTATGTCAAATTACTCAACTAACAGTCTACTAATACTATAATGAGAGTTTGTTTACATTAAGTTGCAAATTGAATGAGAGTTAAGTGACATATAGATGCAAAAATGCTGAGAGTTAGTTGAATGTCTAAAGTGGACTATCAGAATAAAGTGTTACCCAGAGATTTTCCTTTAAGTGTCCTGCCCTGCCCAAGGTCTGATCGTGACCCAGACAGACTGGAATTGTGGAATGGTCTGTGTTGTTTCGTCCGTTTTTCATTTTCTGTAAAATATTAAGCAGGACTGATGTCTGTGAAAGCCTGCCAGGACCTGGAGCTGGGCACATTTCAGAGATACAAACTGCTGTTTGCTGTCAGCATTGATCAGCTGGATAAGTGGGAATGGCCAAATGTGTACAGCGATAGCCCTTCTGCTGTGAGTGAGGATGTGCCACGTCCAAACGGTAGCTATAGGGCACTTAAATTTATAATCTGGCAATTTTTGAGTAAAAGGCATGCACTTCTTACAATCCAGTTAATTCCCAAATGGATACAGTGATTCTGATTTTCTGAGAATTCTAGCCAATTATATCTTCTTGTTTCACTCAGATGATTTACGACCTAAATAAAATCGGTTGCTAAAGCACTCTGACTTCAATCTAATTTGAAAGTTAACATGACCAAATCAATGGTTTGTTCTGTGGTTTTGGGATTATTCTCCTTGATTTTCCTTTGGATAGACATTGATTAAGAAATAATGTGGGGTGAAATTAGACCAGGCACACTGCTGTTGATCGGTTGTTTAGCTTCTTACTCAAGCAGTTTTTGTCTTTGTGTTTTTGCTGATATCTGAAAAAGCTGAAAAAGCGAGCAAACACCATATGAGCATTTTGGTGCTTATTAGCAGTCCCTGAGCTGCTGCTAGCAGCCTTGGTCAATTTTGTATGCTGTCAAGAGCTTTTCTTTGAGGAGACAAGCTGTACATGATGTGCTCTTTTATGTAGACACAGCTGCAAGTACAGGGTAAGGCCCCAAACCCCAAAGCAAAAGTTGGAGTCCAACCAATAAGATGACCTGTTGCAAGTATTTGATGTGTGCATGTGTTTAACTGCCCCTGAACTGGCTTCCCATCCATCTGTGAGAAGACTATCAAAAGTTTATCAAAAGCTATCTTACTTTTTCAGACAGCTGTTGGTAACCATCGAGATGGTTACCTCTTTGTTTTAATGAGGAATAGGAACACGTGTGTGTGTGTGTGTGTGTGTGTGTGCATGTTTTTGTGACATATCAGGACACAACTCTGTATAATGACACAGGTATTACAAGGAGAGAGTGCCTTATGAGGACATAACCCATGTCCCCATTTTTCAAAACGCTTATAAACCATACAGAATGAGTGTTTTTTTTTTTTTTTTTAGAAAGTAAAAATGCACAAAATTTCCTGTTAGGGTTAGGTGTAGGGTTGGTGTAGGGCAATAGAATATACAGTTTGTACAGTATAAAAACCATTACGCCTATGGGATGACCCCACTTTTCACATAAACAAACATATGTGTGTATGTGTGTGTTATAAATTAATAATTTTATGCATGAAGTATTACAAAAAATATTATTAAACATTAATATTACAAAAGTGGCAGAAAAGTATTTACTAATTTTAGAAAATATCTGTAATTCATAAAATGATGTTCTTCTAAGAAAGCTATAATACATAAATGAATATGCACAAACATACATACATCTCAGAACATTGTGGTAACCATTTCTACTTTTCAGCACTGGCAATAAGAAATGTTTCTTGTGCACCAAATCAAAACCTTAAAATTATTTCTGAAGGATCATGTTACAGTGGAATAATGGCTGCTATAAATTCAGCTTTGCATCACATAAAAAAAAATATATTTGAAAATATATTAAAATAGAAAACAACTATTTTACACATTAAAAATATTTTCAATATTATTATTATTATTATTTTTTATTGTATTTTCATCAGATAAATGCAGCCTAAGTGAGCATAAGAGACTTTTAAAATTATGTGGTAAGCAGTTGGAATATCTAATTCAATTCAGTATGACAGTTCAACTAGTCTAGACTGACTAATGGAAACCAGCCCAGTAAACTGAAGGTTGCTTTCTGCAGCAGACTGCTGAATAGTCCCATCATCTCAGCGGTGAGAGCAAGTGCTGACATTTTAACGTTAAATTTAGAGCTTCTGAATTAATGATCAACACTGTAAGTTCTTGTTTGCACTAATCCATGATCTCAAATCGCACAGGGGTCTCGCTAAACGGGTGACATCTCTTACTTACAGGAACATGACAACTGTGAGTTCACTCAGACTAATTGTGGATGTATTGAGCCACGCTGACATGATGTACAATTTTCCATGTAGAGAGAAATGGAAGGAGGGCAGAAGAACGTCATGTTGGGAAACGGTTTGACAAAGTGTGACAATGATGGAAGCAGACTTCTCTCTTTGCTCTGGGCTTGCTGCGATAGAGGATAGCAGGTTTTTTGCATGTTCGGCGCAGCCCTGACAGGGATTATCAAGGAGAGAGACGAAGGGCGATTGCAAAGACATTTTCTTGCAATTCAACTCTGTGCAGCATGTTTTCTTCTCTCTGGCACATCCTAAGCGTTGCGCTGACACACAAATAGGCCGCGGCGTTGTGGATGTGTGGATGTTCAGGCAGAGGTGGGCATTTGACAAGAACGTGTATAGACCAGGCCGAGTTTTTACACTGCACAGCCATCGACTGAAAATTTGACAATGTGTTCCTGGAAGGACCTTTAGCCCTTTGAGTGCATTCATTTCAGGCAATCGAAAGCATGTGTGATGCTGATGTGAATATTCCAGTGACCTGCCGTCCCGGGCACTAATAGTGCGATGTAGCTTCAGGTCACACTTTCTACTGGCTCTCACAAATAAACCAGAATCATTACAGTTCAGTCTAGATCAGTGTCAAACTCGATTGATGTCCAGGGTCGGATTAGACAAAATGTCACCTTACACTAGATATGTTCTAAAAGGGGGATTAAATAGTGATGCCATCGAATAACCAGTTTTTGGTTCCCCAAAGAAGATTTTAAAAAGCCATGTTTTCTTGGTGTAAAGAAACACAGATTTCTGCAATGCATATGTGACTAAATCTTCACTCTGAGCGACTAAATGATGTCTCATACTAGAAAATGGCTAATAAATTCTCTGATTTTACTTGCCAGTGTGTGATTTGGAGGCTAAGTATAAGTTTAGCACATTTGTTTTCACTTGCCGAACACTCTGACTGAGCACTTCAGAGTTTCACTCTCTGTCAAGCGATCTGTGCTGTTTATCAGTTCATCTGTACTGTACTGTACTGTAAACTCTAGTGTGAAGGCACACAACTTGCCGTCACTTTGTCTCACACACGCAGAGAGAGAGAGATAGAGAGAGAGAGAGAGAGAGAGAGAGAGAGAGAGAGAGAATTGATGCGCTACTTGTAAACTATATTATTTATTGTATTTTCCTGTCAAAATAACAGTGTTCCTTTGGAATTCTTCAGCTTTTAAGAACTGCTGGGTTTTCGGTAGTGGGCGAAGCTAATGCGCAAATGGTAATCTCATTGGCTGGCACTCACCTATTATCATCCCTTTTTTGATTTCAGCAAATCAGTTCGAGCGAATGCACAAAACCTGATTAATATTCATGAATCCAGCAGCTCATTAATCCTTAGGAATCCTTAGTGCATTTTATTGTTTTTTTAAGTAGAATTTCTTATCATTATTATGTTATCTGGATTTTTGTTCCTCCCCAATTTTAGACTACGAGGTTATTCATGTATGCTATGGGGTTATTTAATGTACATTATTTTTGCAGCAGCAATATTCTTACATGCTCACAGCAACATGTTGTGGATGTATTGACAGTAGCGATCCCGTTACTTGCACTGCCACAGAAGCAGCAGCAGCGTAGCAGGTCTTTTCCGCCAAGACCAAATACATTAACACTGTCATGTACATTACCATGCCAATCCCTCCGAGAGTTGTCATGACGGAACTTTTAATAGTTTAAAGAACCTATAGGAAAGGAACTGAGCAGTTGAGAATGTAACAGATTCTCGAAGCACCAATTCAAAGAAAGAAGTTATTTATTTATTTTTTATTAAACACTTAAAAATAAAGGTGCTTTATTACCGTGGTGGTTCCATGAAGAATCTTTTTCATCCATGGAAGCTCTCCTTAGCTTTTCATAGTAGAAAAAGTTTATTTAGATTATTTAAATATACTTTGTGCAATAAAATGTTCACTGAAAGCTGAAAGGTTATTTGGGAAACCTAAAATGGCTATTTTACGGTATTGCTTTGAAAACACCCTTGTGTAACCTTTTAAGAGAATAGAGTGAAGAGTGTTGTAAAAAGCCAACCAACCTTATTTTTTATTTATTTTTTTATTTTTATTTTTTTTCACTATAAAGACCCTTTTGTGGAATGGAAAAGTTCAGTGGATGCTAAAGGTTCTTCATGAAACCATAGATAAAGAACCCTATTTTTAAGAGTGTATTTGAGAAAAATTTACTTTACTTTTAGAGCTTTTAAACTCCAGAATCAAAATCAAGCTACTTTAATAACCAAAACTCGGGTAATCAGTAGAAAACATAAATAATTTACTTATTTAACTCACCTGAGGCTTTTAGATACATATGGAATTGCCAATTAGGAACTATTAATCAAAGAATAACATTCTTTAAAGAAAATCACTCACTGTTCTTGGATGGATGACTTGAGCTTTAATAAAACATCTAAGTTGAATATTAACACAATGTTCGACCTTAAAAAAGTGCTCTGAAAGTTTCATTACAGACCTGCTTTTTAGTCTCCAAAGGCACTGAATCAGTATTAATGTATAATATCTAATAATCACTCAGTGAAGACTTGGAAATAAAGTAATAAAGCTGACGTTTATAATGTTATTTCTCTTGTACCTGTTCTACTTTTTATTACTGACTTCAAAGTGGCGTTTGGAATGGTTTGCAGTGGGACCATAGATCCAATTTTATCTAAAAAGCATGATTTCACTGATACGCCAAGGGCCAAATGCTGCATATAATTAAAAGCAAGGTACTACCTCTTTAAGATTAGAGCAGAGGATTTTGTGTGTAGCTAAAAATAAAACATTATGAACATACTGCTATAAGAAATGTTTTGTAGCATATTTTAGTTTTAATTTGTACCTCAGATCTTACCGTGGGCTGGATCGGACTCCTCCAGGGGCCGTATCTCTGACATCCCCAGTCTAGAAGAGTGTTATCATGGCAGGCTGAGCTAATTAAGAAAACACCAAGGAATTAAACCAGGGCTAAGAAACAAGTTTGGCAGGTTAGCCTTCTTAACTCCTGCTGGTACAGTAGATGCTGTAACTACACCATCTGGTTCTAAAACGCATCTCAGTTGTCAGCTGTTCAACGTTAGTGTATTCTGACAAAAGAAAGCTTAATGCAAGCAACATACACTACAGTTTGAAAGTTTGAGGTTGGTCATTTTTATTATTCTTTCTTTCTTTCTTTCTTTCTTTCTTTCTTTCTTTCTTTCTTTCTTTCTTTCTTTCTTTCTTTCTTTCTTTCTTTCTTTCTTATTATATTGCATAAAGTCTCTTATGCTTACCAAAACTGCACTGCACATATTTGATTTTGTTTGTATGTATATATGTATGTGTATATGTGTGTGTGCGTATATATATATATATATATATATATATATATATATATCCTGTATATGCTCACAATTAAGGGATCTGAGTGGTGAGCAAGTGCTGTGGCATGAATCAAACAGATGCAGAAATATGCATTCGGAGAAGAGCCGTGTCTCCACTCCTGGCTGTCAGAGACAAGGCTGCTGTGCGCTACAAACACAAACTCAACCTAATAATATTTAATCATAACAGCGCTCAGAGCAAAACAACAGCAATCCAATATTCCTCCACTCTTTTCCTCTTCCTCGCACACTCGTCAGGTGTGTCAGTGCGATAGATTAGAGCTGTGGGACTAGAATAATGGGATTTCGCTCATAATACGATTGCCTGGATTTTAGTGCAGATTACATATCTAGTCTGCATGACCAGAAAGAAGCCTTTAACACAGGTAATAACATCGGCTTTCATCAGGTTTAAGGCACTTTGGGACTGATTCCCAATCAGGCAGACATGGGATCACATAAGCGTGTTCAAAATAATTTAACCTATAATTATTTTTTATTTTTTTTCCATTCAAGGGCCAGTTTAGTCTTTGTCTTAAGAACTAGTCTGACCAACTAGCACCAACCAAGGGCTAATGAATAATATATATTGATTCAAATTAGACAAATTATAAGTTTTATGTGACTGACTTAAAAAGAAAAAGACCAGTTTTAAAGGGAAAAAAGATAAATTAATAATAATAATAATAGATAAATAACTGGTAAGACTAAGTATTTTATGCAACCAGCACAAGTTGCTTAAACAAAGAGCAATAAAGTTTATTCGCCAAAAAAAAAAAAACATTTTCTTTATTTACAAATATTGGATTCAATATATTTAACAATGTTTTTTTTTTCCTCTTCTTCTTATATATATAATATTTAATGATAATATAGCATAATGAGATATTTACATTGAAAAGCAAAAACTAGGCCAATTCAGGACAAAAATTAAGGTAAAAAATCTGTTGTTGTAACAGCATCACAGCTAAAAAAAAAAAGAGCTTTGTTAATCATTCAGGTTGATAACCTTTACGCTCAACCTTTGAAAGTGCATTTTGAGAAAACTATTGCCATTTTTATGTACAAGATGGTTCGTGAATGGATGCACCATGGACGGGACTATTTTCTGCCGATTAAGTGCAGTTTCTTGGATGTTTTAGCCGTACCACATTTCACTCACTCTTTTCTGTCCTTGCCAACTTTCCAACATATTAGACTGGCGTTAAATCCCAGGGTTGGAAATTTTAAAGCCGGGCTCCTGCAGTAATTACAGTTCCTGATAATCTATATGGCTGTGAGGCCATCTCATAAACTCTTAGCAGCCAGAGATTAAGGAATACCCACATTTGCACCCCTCCTTCTACTCATCTCATTTTTAGGAAGACTAGCCGCTGGAAAAGATTGATTATGCTTTCTTCACAACAAGGCATTAGCTATTAACATATAATTTCATCACATCCAAATGAGGGCAGGGTTATTTGCGACTGAGAGGAGTTATCATACCAAGACTAGAAGATAAAATGGTTAAATGACAATAAAAAAAAAGATCACAGCAGTTATTAAAGTGATTTTAAAGACCCTCTGAGGTCTGTTTTACATGGTTGGATATTTAAAGCCAACATGAAAGTGTTTGCAACTTTCTTCAGTAATCTGCAGAATATTCAACAAAAATACAGTGTTAGAGAGGAGATAATTGGTGACATAAGTCAGAAAGGAAATCTGTGTAAATGTTTGAAAGATTCTGAATGATTTCTCACTCACATCACTCAATACAAGTGGTAAATTATATTTGGACAGTAAATATGGTGAGTTACAGTGTTAGTCAGTAATGGAGTAGCTTTACTTCATTACTATACTTAAATACACTTTTCAAGTATCTGTACTTTACAGGAGTCGTTTTATTTTGCGTAACTTTTACTTTTAATTCACTACATTCCAAAGCATAAGATCGTACTTCACTACATTTCATAAAACATATCGTTACTCCTTATAATAGGCTATATCACATGCTCCGAAACACAGAAGGGGTTCCTGATTCATGAACAAGTCTTTTCAATGAACCTTTTAAATTGGATCGCAAATCGCACAAAACGATTCGTCTACGAATTAGAATGATCCGATTGCAGCTGTTCTAGAGTCGATAACTCACTATTTCAAATTAACTGTTTAGTGGAAATCTCAGTGAAGTTCCAGTGATCCGGGAGATCTTTTGAGTGTGTGCGTGTCTGATGCTGTTAAAAGTAAGTTATTAATGTCGAAATTTTAGATAAATTATTGTAACTGAAAATCATATTTAGGTCAAAACTGTCAGTTGTTTGTGAACTAAATCTGCCGTAAAGAGTGATCTATTTAAGCCCACTGAAATGCTTGAATGCTGACAATGCAGACACATCAATCAGTGTCTCTATGTTTTAGGTAAAAAAAATAAAAAAAACAACATTAAAATAACACAGATTAAATAAAATAACTCAAACACATTCAAATTCCCAGCTGCCGTAATGTTAACAGTTTTATTATAATTAAGTGCTATGCATGCCCTATGTGACGCCTGTTTTTATATTGTTTATCAACAGTATACATTTTTATATTGTTTGGATTAACTAGCCAAGTAGACAGTTTATTCATAACCATACTGGAAATAAGTAAATATTGTTCGCTGATGCTAACTGTCTAGCTAACAAGTTTGCTGGTGCTAAATTGAGGTAATCTTTTAAATTAAAGTCCAAATATTTTTAGATAGATTACATCTGGGGGAAAAAGAAATGATGTGATGTTCAGAACATGGTAACTAAAGTAATTATCAAAGTGGTAAGTGATGCCCTCTGGGGGCATTTGGCCAGGGGTGCTGTTACACCACAGACAAGGTTTGAGAAGAAGAAAAATCATTATACAAATATAACCATACTTTCCTTAAAATCTTCTTCCTAACTCCAGGCCTTATTCTCATGTCATATATAACTGTGATGTTCTGCAAATCAACAAACTTTAAAACACTTTTTTTCTTACTGGTGAAAATCAGATGGTCAAATCTGTTTTCACTCAGGTACATCACAGTGGCTTGACCGTGAACATTACTGTCGTCAATGTAGTCCATATCAACAACAATCTTGACTCCATATAGTGGTTATTTTGGGAAAATCCCAGGTATTTTGAGCAGTAAGATAATTGAAATTAAGTAGCCTATATAAAATAGCTAAATCTATATTCCGGTACTTTAAAAAAAGTACATTAAAAAAACGATTACTTTGTTTTTTTTTACTTTCACTTGAGTAAAATTGAGAAAGGAGTACTTTTACTGGAGTGAAATTTTATTATACGCATCTGTTCTTTTACTCAAGTACTTGATTTGTGTACTTCGTCCACCACTGGTCAGTTATGATTTTGTGTTGCTTTGACACTCTGAACTGTATTAAACTGTCTATGTGTTTTAGATGTAGTGTAGAGACCTTTCATGCTGCATCATTGCAAAATTTGGTTGGGAGGCAGACAGATCATCAACTCGATCCATCACAGACAATTTAACAGTTGACTGCCTTCTAAGTTGAGACACATTTGTCTGCCTAACAAGCTGGCAGCTCTGTGGCAAAGAACATGACACTCATGATGACTATGCAGGGATCTTTTGTTCTCTTTAAAGCATGATGACATTTCCAGCATTCAGTGAGGTGAGGGATGCTCTCAGGAGCACAATGTTTTTTTTTTTTTTTTTTTTGCTTCCCTTTTCTGTTGTAATGCAAGACATAAGATGTAACCTTCATTTTTATAGAGACAACAAGCCCATTTTGATAGCTCAAAATACATAATTACCATTGGAGGTTTAGGAGTTTGACTTTGAAACCAACTTTTTCCTAGTATTTGATTTATTATTATTATTATTTTAAAATAATAGTATATATAACATTTAATATATTACATGAATCTGATACATTAAATTATTATTGTTTTCGTATATATAAAAAAATGAATAAGTTAATTTTTAACTTAGTTTTTTTTTTTTCTTTTTTTTTGGTGTACACTCTGTAGCGCTTAATTTCTGCTGGTCTATTTTTATTAGTTTTATTATATTTTTTTTCAATGTGTTTTTGTTCAGTATTTATTTTGTGTTTTGTTGCCACATTTCAACCAATATACTGATTTTGTTTCTGTTTTGGGAATAAGTCACACATAAATCTTTACTTAGTTTGTGATAAAAAAAGGAACCATTCAATGATATCTGTAAACTTGGTTTCAGTCAGATCAGGGAGAGATATTACAATTATTTTATTTTATTTTATTTTATTTTATTTTATTTTATTTTATTTTATTTTATTTTATTTTATTTTATTTTATTTTATTTTAAAATCAATCACACAATGAAAAGGATGGTTAAAAGAAAAACAAATCAATAGTAAAGAAAAAAAAGTCAAACACGCCCTCCTGTATTATTTTGCTCCATGTGTAAGTCTAGTTTTTAGTCAAATAAAAGTTCTGAGCTGAGATATTACCATACCGATGCATAATTTTGGGTTCTGATGCATAAATTCATGCCATCTATTGCATGGAGATGGAGGGCAATGTTACATACAAACAGCAGCTTCAGAGTGTCTGCAGTGAAAAAGAATCATGCATTGCTATTTTGTCCTTGAACGGAACAAAACACTTTCTGTATAAATCTACAAAATAATGTTTTCTGCTCCGAGGACATTTAGAGAAAAGGATTTTCAGGGGCGTTTTACTGAACAGCCCGGAGCAACATAATACAGATGTTGTACATTATCACAAGTGTTATTGTAATCATAAATTTGATATCAAGAACATTACTCAGTAGAGGTGGATTTGAAGTTGGGCTATCACATATTTTGGGACATCCTACATCTTTTTTCATCCATATCCTAAACTACATGCAAATTAAATTTGATGTTGTCAGGACAATCACTGCGTCTTGTTTTCAAATCAACACAGCAACAAGCAGAGGTGGAAAGTAACGAATTACATTTACTCGCGTTACTGTAATTGAGTAGCTTTTTTGTGTACTAATACTTTTTAAAGTAATTTTTTAAATCTGTAATTTTACTTTTACTTAAGTATATTTTGTTTGAAGTATTGTACTTTGCTACATTTTAAAACACATTAGTTACTGAGTAAAAAAAATAAAAATAAAAAAAGAAATGCTCCCTGGAATCTACGGCAGTAAATAATGGGCAGGAGGGCAAACTGGCGCTAAAATCACAAGAAAGATGCAGACGGACAAAACAGGCAATAGTGGTGCAGACACCGCTGAAAACGAAACCCTGTCATATTCTGAAGTTGAACTCGAAGGAAATGAAGTGAACCCCTGGCCATATGTATGCTCTATTATGCAGTGTAAGCTGTACTTGCCTAGGAAGACCAAACTAGCAGCTTATAAAATCTCGACAAGACATCAACCCTTCGCAAGATTGTAGAGAATTGCATTGGTGTTTAAAATGAAGCTTTGACATTTTAGCATGAGGTTTTGCACAAATTATCCAAAAAGACAGTGGTGAGGAGTGTGCTATTTTTGTTTTAATGATGTGCGCGCGCATTTATAGTGCGTTCTTTCACTGTGTGATTCAGTCTCCTAAAATGCATTTAGAATGATCACAAAATTGAAGATATAGGGGCAGAAAATTCACATATTTATATAATTTCATATATTAAATCAAAATCACACAAAGAATGCCATCTTTTCCTCCAAAAATCATCATGAATATATACATACATATATATAACAGTTCAGTAAACAAGTTAATTAAGAGACTTGCGTTTTAGACACCATATTGCCTTTTTTAGCTCTATTTCTACAACAGAAAATAATTCCAAACACAGCCACCAAAGCACAGTTTTGCGTCTCTGAGCAATGTGACAGTGTTTCGTTCCTGAATGAATCAACCGTTTAAATGATTCGGTTCAATCGCAATGACTCACTTATTAACAGTGTCTTGCTGACACATACTGGCCATTTTAATTTCACATTTAAAGTATCTTTTGATTTTTTTTTAAATAATTAATTTCTTATAATTTCAAATGAGTATTCAACATTTTATGTCTTGTATATCAAAACATTATTCATGCATTTGTAACTGCAGGTTAAATGCATTCTTGTCCTGCACTAAACAGTGTGTAAATACATCTAAATGCCACTTCCAATGAATCTTCTGCATTTCCTCTGCATTAAAAGATGAGTTTGTTGATACTGATTTGCCTGGTAACAGCCCAAATGTTTTATTATTCTAAATAACTGATTCCTTTAATTAAAAACAACTAGTTTGAGATTAATAGACCTATCCCAGGGGTGTCAAACTCAGTTCCTGGAGGGCCGTAGCCCTGCAGAGTTTAGTTCTAACCCTGCTCCAGCACACATATCATGTAGTTTTCAAATAAACCTAAATGATTAGATTAGCTGGATCAGGTGTGTTTAATTAGGGTTATATCTAAACTGTGCAGGACCGTGGCCCTCCAGGAACTGAGTTTGACAACCTTGGCCTGTCCCATTTTTGACTCCCTCCCACTGTTAAAATGTAACTAAGTAATTTTTACTCTGAGTAAATTTTAAATGAGCTACTTTTTACTTTTACTTGAGTAGATTTTTAGACTGGTACTTTTACTTGTACTTAAGTAAAATTTCATTAATGTAACGGTACTTTTACTTGAGTAGAATATTTTTGTATTCTTTCCACCTCTGGCAACAAGGCAGCATTATTTAACAGTTAACAGAGCGTACAGTTGCAATTTGTGTATGAATATATTTATATATGAATATATAACTGATTATTTATCACGATAAAATCATGCATGTGCTTTTTGGAGACCGATTCAAAACCACCTAACATGAACAAAATCATATTCACACCAAGGTAAATAACTGCAGCGATAACAATAACTACTGTATGAAGTAATGATAAACATTCTAATTACAGACAGACGACAAAACTGCAGCTCGTTCTCGTATAAAAATCTAAATGTTATTATGCATTGCTGTGAGCGCTAATACAGCTATAATTAGAGTTATCAGTCACACTTTATTTTAAGAAGCAGTTATCGCTATTAACTAACTATGACTTTTGCCTCAGTAAACTCCTAATTTGCTGCTTATTAATGTTTAGAAAGGTAGTTGTTCATTTTAGGTATGGGGCATGATTAAGAGATTTAAAATATGGTCATGCAGAAAAAAAGTATTCATATGTGTTTTATAAGTACTATTAAATAGCCAATGTGTTAGTAATATAGTAATAACTAGTTAATAATGACAATTGGTCCTAGTTATCTTTATAGTTATTGTTTTTGCTTTGAATAGGCTTTAACTTAAGCTTTAACTTAAGGTTAAATCCTATCTTATACAGGAGAAATGCAGTCTGCCTGGAATTCTCTTTTGCAGTGCAAAAGGACAGAGAACTGTTAAAGTCAGCCAGGAAATATATCTGGGTAAAGATAAATAAAAGGAGCGACCTAGTGACCTTCCAAGACATGCAAAAAGTGTAAATTGCAAGTTAATATAGACCCGCATAGCATCTAAAGTGAATCTAATTTGCTTATGTGAGCGTGAATACTCGTGATACTCACACACCCACTCCTGAAGAGCCAGGGCTGGCGGCATGTGATGGGGCACACCTGATGTAATTGGAGCTTCATCACTTTGGCTGTTTAAATGCCGAGTGCGCCTCACCTTGAGAGATCGGTCTCTTCCCTGTGCATGCACGCTGGTGTCCTCATGGGTCTGGAAGAAGCCGCTGTTCCTCGTGCTCCGGACCAATCTCCAAATGAAGCCCTTCAGGGTGGCTGACTTCACATTATATGTTATAATGTGTCATTTGTAATGTTTAATGTTATTTCTTGTTGTCTGTAAGTGTTTTTGCCTGTTGCCAGTGTTTTCATCAAATACATTTGGCTTTCCATGTCTGATGCCAGTTGCCTTGACTCGGTATAGTCCTTGCTGGGTCACCCTGAGCATCACATTTATAGAGCCTGACGTAATGTTGGCATGATCGCTGGGACCATTTGTTCTCTATGGATGGGTGTGTGCCAGCCGGAGCACTGGTAATGGGCTGGGTGCCAGACGGAGATGCTGGGTGCATGAGTACTTGAGTATTTTTCCATTCAGACTAAAGCAATGATTGTGTCTCCAAACAAAAGCTGGAGGTGGACCAGCAGTGCTGCCGTAAAGATCTCCTTTCACAGAATTCAATTCAGTCCATTAACAGCAATGACATGATCTCTTTATTAGTTTGACACTGGTTTACCCTTGTGTTGCCCTGGTGTTGATGAATGACTGACCATAACTAATCTCTACTGCTAATTTTACATTTTTCAGTGCAATGACATTAACTCAGCATTTAAAAAAATAAAAATAAAAACAAACAGTATGGCTGCTTTGGTAATAAAGTGTTGCATGACAAAGCATTACTTTGCTGTTTGTGTTACATAGTTTTGTGCTGAAGTGAACTAAGGCAATGAACAGACTAGAATGTGTTTCTCTCTCAAGTATCATTTTAGTGAAATGGTTAATTTGGTTTGTTCATTTCAGTTAAATCATTCACTTTAGGAGTCACTCCAGAATGTTTTCAGATTTGATTGATTGATGGATTGATTGAAGTAAAATGGTTACTAATGCTGTTAAATACAGCTGTTTATGACTATAAATTAGGATGTAGCGTAATTTAATGCAGTTTAATTTAGTGTACATAAAGGTTTTGATGGCACCACTATTTTTATTTTTTTATATGTTTTAATAAAAAAAATATATATATATATATCTTGAACACTCTTTAATATTTTATTTTATGTTTTATTAATTAATTATTTTAATTAAAATAGGGTTATCAATTAATTAATTTATTTTTTATTGATTTGTAAAGCAGTTTTTATTATTATAATGATTCATCATTATGTCACGGCTTACGCTGCTGGAAGGAACACGGAGCCGAGGGATAAACGAAACAAGGATTTATTAAATCAAACATAGGCAAGGTAAGTAGCAAATAACAGGTGGCAAGTGGCAAGTGGCAAGTAACAGGTAACAAGTGGACAAGTAGACAAGTTGGCAAGTAACAAGTAGACGAGTAGACCCGACAAAACAGAACTGAAAGGACAAGGCTTTTGTACAAGGGATAATTGGGAAAACACAGGTGGATGGCATGACTTAATTACCAGGGACATGGAACACATGCGGAAATGACTAGACACACCTGGGAACTAATCAAACCACATAGAGACAGAAACTGGGTCACAGGGGCAAAAAACACACAAAATGAGTCCAGGTGTGTGACAGTACTCCCCCTTCCCGGTAGGTGCGTCCTCGCACCGTAGAAACAACAAAGGGAGGCGTGGGTGGGAACTTGGGAGGAGGTTCCGGTGGAGGACAGCCTCCCAGGAGGGGGCCAGCAGACAGGGACTACAGAGGAAGGAGCCAGGGAGGAGATGACGGAGGGAGGAGCCAGGGAGGAGACAGGAAGGATCTGAAGCAGGAGGTACCCAGCAGGACCCAGGCCACAGCCATAACGGCCCAAGGTGGGGCCGACGGTGGAAGGAGCCATGGAGGAGGAATGGTCACCGACTCCAGGGACTCGACCCACGGCAACGGAGCAAGTGGAGGAGGAGCCCGAGGTGGAGACGGAGAGCCGAAGAGCCAGGGTGACGGGGAGGAGCCGGAGGTCCTAGGCGGAACTGATGGCTCTGGCGACTGACGCAGCGATGTGGATCCGGAAGGCCGCGGTGAGGCCAGAGTGACCGAGGACTGAGGTGTAGCCGAGGGGATGAAGGAGCCTGACGGAGCCGGAGGGACGGAGGGATGAGGTGAAGCCGGAGGAGTGGAGTCCCGAGGCATAGGATGGACGATGCCAGACCAAGGCGGAGCCGGAGGGACGAGGGAGCCAGGCAGAGCATGTGGACTGCCGGGCCACGGCAGAGAGGAAGGAGCTAGGAGCCATGGTGGAGCCGACGGGTCAACGGGCCGAGGCGGAGTCCAGGCCTCAGAGGCTGGAGGCGGAGGTGAGGGAGACGCCAACCAAGGCGTCGCTGGAGGATGGCGGTCCCGCTGAGCTCGCACCACAATGATGGTAGGCTGAGGGCGAGCAGAGGGCTGCCAGACGACAGCGGAGGAGGAGGCAGGAGTGGGTGGGAGGGTGGGAATTTCGGAGGAGCAAGCACTGGAGTGAGCTCTGGGGCTGGAGCCCGTCCTGGGCTTAACTGGGGTTCAGGAGCCCGTCCTGGGCTTAACGGAAGATCAGGAGCCCGTCCTGGGCTTAACGGAGGATCAGGAGCCCGTCCTGGGCTTAACGGGGGATCAGGAGCCCGTCCTGGGCTTAACGGAGGATCAGGAGCCCGTCCTGGGCTTAACGGAGGATCAGGAGCCCGTCCTGGGCTTAACGGGGGTTCAGGAGCCCGTCCTCGGCTTAACGGGGGATCAGGAGCCCGTCCTGGGCTTAAAGGAGGATCAGGAGCCCGTCCTGGGCTTAACGGAAGATCAGGAGCCCTTCCTGGGCTTAACGGGGGTTCAGGAGCCCGTCCTGGGCTTAACGGGGGTTCAGGAGCCCGTCCAGGGCTTAACGGGGGTTCAGGAGCCCGTCCTGGGCTTAAAGGAGGATCAGGAGCCCGTCCTGGGCTTAACGGAAGATCAGGAGCCCTTCCTGGGCTTAACGGAAGATCAGGAGCCCGTCCTGGGCTTAACGGAAGATCAGGAGCCCGTCCTGGGCTTAACGGAAGATCAGGAGCCCGTCCTGGGCTTAACGGGGGAACAGGAGCCCGTCCTGGGCTTAACAGAGGATCAGGAGCCCGTCCTGGGCTTAACGGGGGAACAGGAGCCCTTCCTGGGCTTAACAGAGGATCAGGAGCCCGTCCTGGGCTTAACGGGGGAACAGGAGCCCGTCCTGGGCTTAACGGGGGAACAGGAGCCCGTCCTGGGCTTAACGGGGAATCAGGAGCCCTTCCTGGGCTTAACAGAGGATCAGGAGCCCGTCCTGGGCTTACAGGAGGATCAGGAGCCCGTCCTGGGCTTAACGGAAGATCAGGAGCCCTTCCTGGACTTAACAGAGGATCTGGAGCCCGTCCTGGGCTTACAGGAGGATCAGGAGCCCGTCCTTGGCTTAACGGAAGATCAGGAGCCCTTCCTGGGCTTAACAGAGGATCTGGCATAGGTGAATTGGAAACCCCCTCATTTTGACCCACTTGGAGCTCCACACTTTGCTCCCTCGTGGTGGGCAGTGTCGCCGGCTCTCGCACCTGGTCTGACGGGTTGCTCTCTGGCTCTCCGTCATCGGTGGGCTCGGGCTTATGCCTCGTACCGTGGGGAGATTGTAGGCTGGGCTCTGGGTCCAGAGTGGACCTGTCGAGATCCTCCATTGGGCCGACCGTGAGAGGTGACCCATTTCTCACCAGATTCCACTCTATGAATGCGGCGAAATCCTCCCGAGGACCATCTTCGGGCGACAACGCTCTGCACCTGGAGTTCAGGCTGGCAAGTAACAGGTAACAAGTGGACAAGTAGACAAGTTGACAAGTAACAAGTAGACGAGTAGACCCGACAAAACAGAACTGAAAGGACAAGGCTTTTGTACAAGGGATAATTGGGAAAACACAGGTGGATGGCATGACTTAATTACCAGGGACATGGAACACATGCGGAAATGACTAGACACACCTGGGAACTAATCAAACCACATAGAGACAGAAACTGGGTCACAGGGGCAAAAAACACACAAAATGAGTCCAGGTGTGTGACACATTATTGATTATTGGAAATTTTGTCTCCCAATGAAATCGTAACTTAACCAACTTTATTTACTTTACAGATATAATATTTTACTGAAATATTTACCAAATGTATTAAAATATTGATGTTTATGCCTATTACCTAGGGTTTAGGGTTATTTAATTTAGTGTACATTAATGTTTTAATTATATTTTTTTAAATTGTATACAATTTTATGGCTAAATAAATAATCTTGAATATAGTAGTTAGTTGTTATGCCAATAAAATTATTTGGTAACATTTTAGTTTAGGGGCCAATTCTCACTAGGGCTGAAACTCATAACTCGAGTAACTCGATTGCAAAAAATGATCGAGGCAAATTCCTCTGCCTCGAAGCCTCTTTTAATTTATTTTAAATCTCACGTCAGGTTCTTTCGCAATGATTTCTTAATGTGACACAACGCATTTATGTCTCCCACAAAGCGGAAGGAGACACAAGCGCTGCGTCCGAAATATCATACTGCAAGGAGTCAGCAGTGTTTTGATTTGAGGGCGCGGGCAAACGTAAAGAGAATGTCGTGGCGTGTGTCCATTGCAAGATAGAGCTGGCATACCACAACTAGGGCCCTATGATTTCCGCGATGCAGAAAACGTGGAGGGAATCGTGGAATCCAGTCATAAAAACGGAATTTACAGTTTAACGCGGAATGGAACGTAATTTGCCAAATTTTGAATGAATTAATCAAAAATAGGTAATTGCACTTACATCAAATCACGATATGGACTAATATCTGTAAATATTAAGCCGGAGCAGTCTATTTAAATATGAATCCTGCATGTTCTGCGTGTCTCTGTTAATGGATGGAGCAGAAGCGCGTCTTCCTTTATCACACACACTGAAGCATGCGTGACGCTCGCGGTAATTTCAGCATCTGCTGT
This sequence comes from Carassius carassius, assembly GCF_963082965.1. Lineage (NCBI taxonomy): Eukaryota > Metazoa > Chordata > Actinopteri > Cypriniformes > Cyprinidae > Carassius > Carassius carassius. The sequence continues at coordinate 31,864,743 of NC_081764.1, read as the reverse complement.
CTCACTAAATAAGGACTTGAACACATGAACAACATCTCCAGAACTGCTCTGAAAGTCACTTCATGAGCATTTGACCGTTTGATTTGAGTAAAACTAGCGTCACATACATCACATACATCACATACACAGAACTGTAAAGGTACGTCAACCCGTCAAAATAAAAGTCTGGTTAAAGACTTTTGTTCAGCAGAATGTACATAGCCTACTACTACAAAAAAAAAATCCCCTTTGTTTACCAAAAAGTTAAGTTAATTTTCAATAATTAAAAGATAAATTAATAATAATAATAATAATAAAATTAATGTTTTATGTGTTTAATGCTTAATGTGCATCAGAAAATGCTTTATTTAAAACCCCAACTGAATGGCACTTAAATGCACTTAATTCATCTGTCAACTTTATTGTCATTGTTCACAGTACAAGTACAGACAGAGAAACAATGGGTAATAATTAAATGTTTATTTTTGATGTATGCATTTCATTCTAGGCATTTAAAAAATAAAAAATATTTTTTTTCTAAAAAAGGAAACTTAGTTGTTCATTTTAAGAGACCCAGGAGTCTTATTTTCTCTTGCATAATTAATATTGCACTTTAATTAAGCAAAAACACATTTTATCTGATTAATCGATGGATTTTTTGGTAGAATACTCGATTACTAAAATATTCGATAGCTACAGTCCTAATTCTGACTATTAATTAGTTGCTTATTAGCATGACTTTTATTAACATATTGACTGTTTATTAGTACTTAGCACATATTCTGCATAATCATATTTTACATCCCTAATTGTACCCCATACTTAAACTTAACAACTACTGTACTTTACTAACTATTAATAAGCAGCAAATTATTTATTTTTTATGGGTCAGGACAAGGACGGTGAAAACGACACTGGGACAAAGTAGGTGGATTTTATTAAATAATTATAATGATGGATTTAGGAAACAAGTTAAACTATTTTAAATAATGTGTTGCATGTAGTTTGGCAAACTAGAGTCTCAATTATCTTCATCAATACCGCTCTCTCCAAACCACAGAGAATTGAGTTGATTCTTCATTAGTGCTTTCTGTAGCAGTGTTAGTGTGCCTCATCAGTTTGGGAATGTGTGCTGTAAACGAGCAGTGCACAATGACTCATTATTCACTACTTTACGATGAGAGTCAACGAACCAAGATCAGCATGTCGCTTATGCCGTGCTAGTGCATGTATGCATGTCAGTGTGTTACACCAGAATGAAGGCTGTGTTCCTGCATGTTCTTTATTAGCCATTTATCAGAGTAAACTTAATGAACCTTGCCCTTGGCTTGACTGTTCTATTGTTGTCGTACTGGAGCGAGGGACTATCTGATCACTACACTGTCTGTACAACACTCCAACACATTCTGTCAACTGTGAAGTGTACATCTGCTGTGAGAGTGTATGGATATGTATTTCAAATGTTATTATAGTTTGCACTCTATAGGCCTCACTTATAAAACAAGCAGTAGGGAATTCAGTGTAAATCAATATTAAAATCATAAATTGTTGAATGGAATTGAATGCATATGAATGCATTTGAATTATATTAACATAAATATTAGATCATCTTTGTTTTTTGAAGTCCAAGGTCAAGACTTGACTAGTTAGCCCAGCTGAGCAAGTGTAGTTGAGTTGAATGAGAAGTCTAATAGATAACTTTCTCAATTATCGATCTTGTTGGTGGTAACTAAACTGAATAGCTTTTGTCTTTTAACAGTGTAGCTTTTAATTGTGTTTCAAAAGCTGTATAACACCAACATGTTTAAAAGAGGGTTAAACAACAACCCTTAAAGCTGAATAAAAAAGTGGATTCCATCTATTTTATTTGGTTTTAGTTAATTTATTGGCCCTATGTTCCCTTTTCACACAGCAAAAAATAAAAATAATAATAATAGTAAAATAATAATAATAATAATAATAAAAATAGGACAAAGTCATTAAGCCTTGTGAAATTATTTTGTTTAGTGAGTTATTCATGCAATAATCCATCTGGAATAATCAGATGAAATGATCCATCTAACCGTTCATCTACTAAAGCGATAATCAGTTCACACACAAGCAATTACTGCAACAGTGTCAGTGACATCTCTATAATTATCATGCGAGACAATGAGAGACTCAGGTGCTGAATGAAGTCAGTGGATTGCATGCCTGTAGACTTGTGGAAAGAGGTTTTACTGACTCTTTGTTTTCTCAGTGAAGAAATTATGAATGGCTCATTTACAAACAAGGAAGCCTGAGATGATGGAAAGAAGAAATATTTTATTATCATTATTATAATTATTCTTATTCTTATTATTATTATAATCACACTGAACAAAATTGTAAACAAAAAAACCAGTCAATATCTGGTGTGACCACCATTTGCCTCACGCAATGCAACACATTTCCTTTGCATAGAGTTTATTAGGTTTTTGATTGTGGTCTGTGGAATTTTGGTCAACTCCTCTTCAATAGCTGTGCCAAGCTGCTGGATATTGGCAGGAACTGGAACACGCTGTCGTATACTCCGATCCAGAGTATCCCAAACATGCTCAATGGGTGACATGTCCATTGAGTATGCTGGTCACGCAAGAACTGGGATGTTTTCAGCTTCCAGGAACTGTGTACAGATCCTTGCAACATGGGGCCGTGCATTTTCATGCTGCAACATGAGGTGATTTTCGTGGATGAATCGCACAACGATGTGCCTCAGGATCTTGTCACAGTATCTCAATCAATAAAATGCACCTGTGTTCGTTGTCCATAACATACCCCTGCCCGATCCACAACGTTGACATTAGCAAAACACTCACCCATGCGACGCCATATGCGCTGAAAACCGGGATTCATCCATGAAGTGAGCACCTCTCCAAAGTGCCAGACACCATCAAATATGAGCATTTGCCCACTCAAGTCAGTTCCAACGACGAACTGCAGTCAGGTCAAGACCCCAATGAGGATGACGAGCATGCAGATGAGCTTCCCTGAGACGGTTTCTGACAGTTTGTGCAGAAATTCTTTGGTTATGAAAACCGATTGTTGCAGCAGCTGTCCGGGTGGCTGGTCACATGATCTTGGAGGTGAAGATGCTGGATGTGGAGGTCCTGGGCTGGTGTAGTTACACATGGTCTGAGGTTGTGAGGCCAGTTGGATGTACTGCCAATTTCTCTGAAACACCTTTGGAGATGGCTTATGGTAGAAAAATGAACATTAAATTAAAGGGCAATGGCTCTGGTGGACATTCCTGCAGTCAGCATGCCAATTGCACACTCCCTCAAAACTTGCGAAATCTGTGGCATTGTGCTGTGTGATAAAACTGCACATTTTAGAGTGGCCTTTTATTGTGGCCAGCCTAAGGCACACCTGTGCAATAATCATGCTGTCTAATCAGCATCCTGATATGCCACACATGTGAGGTGGATGGATTATCTCGGCAAAGAAGAAGTGCTCACTAACACAGATTTAGACAGATTTGTGAACAATATTTGAGAGAAGTAGGAATTTTCTGTTCATAGAAAAAGTTCAGCGCATGAAAAATGAGGGCAAAAACATTATAAAAAAATTATAAAAGTGTTGCCTTTATAATTTTGTTCAGTGTATATTTATAATAAGTTTTGAAGGGTAATTTACTGCTGTCACGCCATTGACCTGTGTGTGTGTGTGTGTCTCTGTGTGTGTGTGTTCCTATAAAAAGACTTTGTGTTTCTGAAACAAAAGACTCACTCCCTCTCGTTACAAAATTGGCGGTACACACACAAACATGTTTTGATTTCTTTCCAGCATCCTGCAGTTCAGCCTTTGATTACCGCACAAGGTGACATGTGCCGGTTGAGGGGTGCCATGCTGATGCTGGTGTGACAGGTGCAGTCATCAGACTGACTGCAGGTCAAACAGAGAGGCCAAACAGAAAGCCAAAGCAACCCAAACTAGGGCAGGGCGTCATGGCAACCAAGCACCTAGATGACAGGGTGTCATGGCGATGGAGTCCAGACACTGTGACAAAGCCCGTCAAGGATAAGAGAACGAAACAGTTTCAACAAATAACACAGAGAACAGCACAATGGAACTAGATTTTTGTATTTTCTGAAGAAAATGTAAGCATTGTCCACACAGAAGTGATGGGCGTTTTTGTTGTTTATCCTGTTTCTGTGAAGTTGCTAGGGTGTTTTGGGTGGTTACTAGCCAAAGCCAAGAAAACATCCCAAAAGTCTCTATGATAACATATGGCTTTGCTTGTTCCAGACCTGTATGAGTTTATTTCTTCTACTGAACACAATAAATAAATAAATAAATAAACAAATAAATAAATAAATAAATAAATAAAATCTGAAGAATGCTGGTAGCCAAACAGTTGACAGTAGCCACTGACTTTCATGAAATGGTACAAAAATACTATAGAAGTCAATGGCTACCAACAACTGTTTGTTTAGTTACCAACAATCTTAGTTTTGATAACCAACATTTGTAGTTTGAAGAATGTTAGTAACCGAATGGTTGATAGTATCCATCCATGATATGGAACAAAAATACTGTGGAAGTCAATAGCTACCGTCAACAGTTTGGTTAAAAATATTTTTCAAAATACCTTTTTTTTTTTTTACACAGAAGAGAGAAATTCATACAGGTTTGGAACAACATTACAATAAGTAAGTGATGACAAAATTTTCTTTTTTGGGAGAACCATCCCTTTAAAGGCAAAAAAAGCAATGGCAACACAGGCCTATATTACTGTCTTACTATCTCCAAAGTCAGATGATACTTCTGTAAAATAATCATCTAATTAACTGTTAATTTATATCAAATTTACCAACAATAACTTATTGACAAAACGAGTCTGCAACGTTAATTGCTGTTATCTGGCTTCTCTTTTCATTACCAGAGATGTGCATGAACGAACACATCTTTATGAACAGGGAGATGTCAAATGCAATGAAAAACAGGTGGCATGATATTCCCTAAGCTTTCTTTGCGCACTATTGTATTGTAGTCTGAGTTGCCTGCCCTGTTTGACACAAAGACCAAGCAACACTGCTACATTTCAAGGAAATCAACTGAAACAGTCATATGATTGGAAGAATAAGCCAAGCGGAGATACTGAACAACAGAAAGCATTTCAAGGTTTCATACCTCTTGTTATTCACAAGGGCGACAGAGTTGACTTTCAGTAAGTCGCTGCATCTGAGAGCGATCGTTATTCATGAAACAATGCATCAGTTACGCCACTTATTTGTAAACATGATATTTTTGAGGGGAAAAAGAAAGGACAGCCAGAACAAAGGAAAGAATATGCCTCCTAATGACACATCTTTGCTTCCATGTTTCCTTTTTAATCAAAGTCTAGCTGGAGCGTTGCTTCCTCTGGCTTCTGATTGTATTCACCTTGGATGCCATTACCTTGACTCCAACATAATAATACTGTGGTAAAAGAGTATTACACCAGGATCCTTTGATTGTGAGTATTTTTAATCCATGTCCATTTTTTTGTGAGCTGTTGGTATTTTTTTTTATAGTTGACATGAAATGTTATCCTGAACTTCCATAATTCCTTCGCAAAAAGGCACCCCAGACTACAGTAGTGCAGCAGTATATAAAATGCCATTTCGATCTTTTGTTGATCAGCTGTACAACCATTAATGACAAAACGTGCATTTGAATTTACAGCAATAGAAGTGAATGGAACTTAATACAATAAGCTAAAACGTCTCAGGTTACGTATGCAACCATGGTTCCTCGAGGGAATGATGTCATAGGCAGGTGACGTCATCGACCATGAAGCTTAAAAACACATGCGGCAGTGCCGGCGTCAGCCTCTAGGAATGAAGCAAGTGCTGGCAGGGGTGCTGGGAGTATGGCTTTGAGACACAGCGTCTCGTTCCCTCGAGGAACCATGGTTACATGGTTAACCAAAACTTTGCCTAGTTGCAGGGAGACCCCTCTTGGGAGGAACATGACACACAAGCAGTTGGTCTGTCCTTCTCCACAGGGCAGGTCTGTGGACATATGTGTCCAGCGTTCGAACTGTACATATACAGTTAAGCTTCTTCTGGTCGGGCTCACAGAAGGGAGGAGGGCAGAAGGCCTGCAGCACTATCGATTGTGGCGTGACAAAGGGAACATTTGGAACATAAGCCGCTTGAGGGTATAGAAATGCTTTGGCCATGCCAGGTGCAAAGTCAAGATGAGTAGGGGCCACTGAGAGGGCCTGAAGGTCTCCAATTCTCTTCAGAGAAGTAATCGGCAAGAGGAAGGCAGTCTTTATAGTCAGATGTCGATCTGATATCTGGAAGTACTCAATATTGGTATGCTACGCCCCTGAAAGCAAACCTCAGAAACTTCCTGTGTTGTGGAAGGATGGAGACATGGAAGTATGTGTCTTTGAGATCTATCATGACAAACCAGTCCTCTGACCTGATTTGAGATACAACATGCTTGATGGTGAGCATTTTGAACCCACCATTCTTTTTTGGAACTATGAAATACCGGCTGTAAAACCCGGTGTAACACTATTTGTAAGTTGGGAAGAAGGAGGCGGGAACCGGCGAACATTCAAATTAAACTTTAATGATAAAATAAACACAAAACAGCGTGACAGCCCCTCATGGACGACTGCCGTGCACAAACAAAACCAAAACACAAAATCAAATCTAAGCTTGGTCCTCTCTCGTCCTTCACTATCGTAAAAGGGGTAGCAAGCCTCTCAGTTCTGCTACGTTCGCGGGCAGAAGAAACTGAGAGCAGTGCTCGCTGGAAGCCGCTGCGTCCTGCAGCTCTGGCAGGGTTGGCAGATCGACTTCCCAAGAACTGAGGAGAGACGGACACAGTGTGATGCGGTGTATGCTGCTCTACCCCATTAGGAGCTGCCCTCTGAAGTCCTGAACGACTGGTGTCAGGACTTTTTGGCAGAGGGCCTCCTAGCCTGAAGTATGGTCCTCAGATCCAGCTTAGGCTGGGAAGTCCCTGACCCAGAGCGACAACGCTCTGTTTTTGAGTCTCTGCTGCCACATACACCCTTACCCCTTGAATCAGCTTGAATGGAGCATCACAGAGAGCCTCTAACACCAGTTAGAGGGACAGTACTGGGGGCCTCGACCTCAGCGCACCATGGAGGAAACGTGTCACTAGGGTGTGTTTTTCCACCGACTGGCCACCAAGGGGGATATGATAGGCCACAATGGCCACCACGTAAACTTTTAAGGGGGAGTGAGTCAACCCTGCAGAGAACCTGGCTTGTAGAAACTCCAGAAATGTACAGACTAGGCATTTATCTGGGTCAAGCTGGCGGTCTCTGAACCACGAGGTGAAGAGTTTCCATCTCATGGTGTACAGTTTTCTCATTGAAGGAGCTCTGGATTGCAGGATGGTCTCAGCAACCTCGGTTGAGAGACCGGATACTATGAGCAGTTTCCATAACTCTGGACGGGGGTGACTTATCATACCCTGTGCCTGTGAGAGTAGATTTCTCCTGACTGGAGGAGCGAGATCAGATCTGAGAGCCAAACTCAGCCAGGCCAGAACGGGGCTACTAATAACAGCCGAACCCCGTTCTGGCCTACTCTCGCCAGAACTCCCGGGAGCAGAGCGGTAGGGGGAAAAACATACAGATGAAGCCTTGGCCAAGTCTGTACCATAGTGTCCAGTCCCAGAGGAGCTGGATGAACTAGAGAGATCCAGAGGGGACACTGCGATGTCTCCTGGGTCACAAAAAGGTCCACCTGAACCTGGCCAAAAATTCTCCATATCTGCTTCACCGCCTTTTTGTGAAGCAACCATTCCCCGGGCCACGGCCCCTGTCTCAACAGGTTGTCTGCTCCCATATTGAGACATCCAGGAATGTATACTGCTCTGAGTGAGAGTTTGTCCTGGGACCACACAAGGATCTGGTGTGCCAGCTTGTATGAGGCTCCCGATTGCAGACCTCTTTGTTGGTTGACGTAAGAAACCACTGATGTTTTTTCTGTGTGCACCAACACATGGTGACCTCTCTGGGCTGGGAGGAAGTGTTTTAATGCTGGATACATGGCCAGCATCTCCAGACAATTGATATGCCATGTCAGATGGCGAACACTCCACAGACCACAGGCAGGGTGGCCACTCATGACCGCACCCCAGCCGGTCAGGGATGCGTCCGTCGCTACAGTTACACGGCAACAAGGAGCTCCAAGCACTGGGCCCTGATTCAAGAACAAAGGTTTCTTCCACATGTCTAAGTCATGGATGCATACATTTAAATAAATACATTTAAATTAAATTAAATTTGCATTTTTGCATTGCATTTTATCCAAAGCGACTTACAGTGCATTCAGGCTATCAATTTTTACCTATCATGTGTTTCCGGGGAATCAAACCCCCAACCTTGCACTTGTTAAAGCAATGCTCTACCACTTGAGCTACATGAACAGGATGCGTCGCTGCGTGACCTTGATAGTTCGAAGTGGATTCCCCCTCAGAGAAAATCCCTTGATCTTGAGCCACTACTGTAGGGGCCTCATACCCAAGAGGTATCACGTTGGACACAGCTGCCATTAGACCAGCAGTCTCTGAAACAGTGAGTGACTGGCCTTCTCTGAGTCTCTCGAATCGATATGAGCAGGGGACAAACGTGCCTGCATTGTGGTCGAATCCCACACCACACCTAGATAAGTGGTCCTCTGTAATGGAAAATGTTCACTTAGTCATTTAGTCTCAAACCCAGCTCCCCCATGTGGGCAAGAAGGACTTCTTGATGTCAAACCACCATCTGCTCTGATTGAGCTAAAATCAACCAATCGTCGTTATAATTTAGTATGCGGATGCCCTGCAGTCACAGTGGAGCCAGAGCAGCATCCACACACTTCATAAACGTGCGGGGTGAGAGTACAAGGCTGAATGGAAGTACTCGATATTGGTATGCTACGCCCCTGAAAGCGAACCTCAGAAACTTCCTGTGCTGTGGAATGATGGAGACATGGAAGTATGCGTCTTTGAGATCTATCATGACAAACCAGTCCTCTGACCTGATTTGAGATACAACATGCTTGATGGTGAGCATTTTGAACTTCAGTCGCATGACTGAACGTTTTAACTGATGCAGATCTATGAGTGGACGCAACCCACCATTCTTTTTTGGAACTATGAAATACCGGCTGTAAAACCCGGTGTAACACTATTTGTAAGTTGGGAAGAAGGAGGCGGGAACTGGCGAACATTCAAATTAAACTTTAATGATAAAATAAACACAAAACAGCGTGTCACCTGCCTATGATGTCTTGCCTTTCCATTGGGCTGATTACACATGTGATTCAGAGCATGGTCACGCAGAGGGAGTTCCCCATAGCGTTCGACGCAGCTCGAGTTCCTGAAGAGGAACAGGATGTTAATCAACAACAAATGACTGGATTGTGAAAATTAGCCATTGATTTTGATTAATATAGTTGTCTCAGCTCATTTGTTCTAATATCAGAAAAAAAAAGTTGCAGAGATTTTATGATTAAAAATAATGATTATTATTGTTTTTTGTTTTTTTTCACACAAGTATACGTGACAATGAGGTCAATTCTGATTTTGTGTTGACTTAGATGCTTTTAAATTGATATTTGCCAGTTATTTCCAATATCCACATTGTCTTAGATTCATTTCAGCTGGACAATCTTGGATTTGTTGCATCCAACTCAACACAGGTCCTCATGGCAGGTTGATACACAGTGGATGGGACATCTGTTTGAGACAGGTCTCATGGAGCACCAATTTGCACGTTAATGGAAGATGCAACTCTCTCAGTGGAATGGAAATCACAAATGAAGGGACAAAATGAGAAGAGAACAGTGCAAGAGTAATTTAGTTAACATGGCTGGAGTAGAGGGTCATTCGACATGATCGATCTCACTCTGAATTTGAAATTATATCATTAAGACAGAGGAAGCTGGGAAATAGGTTTGAAATGCATTGATCGAAGAGACTGGGGGAGAATTGATATCACCGTTCTGACCTAACATTTCCCTGGTTGAATTGAATATGTAACACACTTCATGGTAAAGGTCATTTTTGTAGTTCCATTATTCTGTCACTCTTACTCTTTCTCTTAATCTGAATCAAAAGTATCTATGAAATATGGATAAGTGTTTTAGAATGCTACTCTGATGTTGTTGGTGGTTACTAGGCATAAGTGGTACGAAACCGCCTAGCAACACTGTAGCAAAGTCCTAGCAACCATAGGATGCAACATGTACAATCCATACCTTGACATAAATATTAAGTATTAATTGAGAAGACCCTAGCAATGAGCAACAAGCATCCTGCCAGTGATTTTTGCAGTCACATTCCCTTCAGCAAATTATGTAAAAATCGTTTCTCTCTTTTTCTTTTTATAATTATGGTCACTGAGCACAGCACTTTATATTCAAACCAGTTGAGTTACCTCAGTTGTTTGATGTACAGCCTTTTGAACAGATAACTCATTCAGAAGAGGAGTGTTTTTAAATAAAGGAAATGCATTGCATCGGTGGAGTTTGAGGGTGAAATTGTTTTCTTCTGTGAAGTTCGTGCTTCCTCCCTTTCTCCATCTTTCTCCATTTCCTGTGGTGCACAAGGGTCGTCTGTCAAAAATCAGAAAATCCTCTCAAATTCACCATAAAGTTACTGTGGTCTGAAAGCTCTCACACACATAATACACTGTTAGAGGGGGGGATGTGGGGCAAGTTCAAAAAGAGACATTCTCTCTCTCTCTCTCTCTCTCTCTCTCTCTCTCTCTCTCTGCTCTCCTTTTCTGCGCACTCTCTCTTTCCAATCTCATTTGTAAAATTCATTTTCCTGTCACCATGACTCAGTCTCTAATTCATCCCTCATGATTCCTCATGTCCCTCCCATAATGCCATGCTCCTATTCCTCCTCAGAGACCATTAGAGGAGTGATAGGGATGGACTATGTCAAGCTTAGCGACGTGCAGGCGGTTTGTGGGGAAGGGGAAAGCAAGGACTCACAGATCATCAGTATACTGTCTAATGAATTTTGTACGCAAAATTGCCTTTTCCAAATTGGTAAGCTTCAACCTGATTGGCTGGTTCAGTTACCAGGAGTCATGGTGCAGAGGTTTTAGTATTCTTCCAAGAAAACAAAGTTGTGTTTATATGTTCCCAGGTGGTTAAAATGAACAAGGAATATTAGAATGATTTCTGAAGATTATTTAATTATTTTTTAAATTATTATTTTATTTTTAATTTTTTTGGGGGAGGGGGGTATTTTGCAAGAAGGTAATACTTTTATTTAGCAAGCATGCATTGATGAACAAAAAAAAAATGACAGTAAAGATATTAATAATCTCTCTCTCTCTCTCTCTCTCTCTCTCTATATATATATATATATATATATATATATATATATATATATATATATATATATATATATGACATTTTATTGAGTAGCAAATCAGCCAATTAGAATGATTTCTGAAGGACCAGTAATGCTGAAAATTCAGCTTTCAGTATATCAATATTGAAAACATTTATTTTAGATTTAGATATTTCACACAATTATTGGTTTCACTCTATTTTTGATGTTGATGCATGCAATCTTGGTGAGCATAAGATACTTTCTTATAATATTTATATGTTTACTAATTTATTGGCTAAGATGGCATAAAGCAGTTTAATTAAATATTAAATATTATAATTATTTATATAGAATATTTATTGATCACACCTGTATATTCCAATGTTCATAGAGACAAGAGCTCTTGTGGCGCTGTATTAATACAACAGAAATCTGGTACTAGCACCACAACCAGGACATAATACCGTTTCCTCAGTCTGATCAGAGGAGGTAGCAGTACTAATTAAACCATTTTGTCTCCATCTGGAAGACAGAAATGCTGAATGCCTACAGGAGCCTGAGAAATAAAAAGTGGGGAAAAAAATAACAAACTCTTTCAACATCACCATCATGTTGTAATAAACACATATGTCTCAATGCAAGGAGGCTGTTCTTTTCTTCAGTTATTTTATTTTCCCTTGATATCAGACAGAGTGACAGGACTCCCTTCGGGGATAAATATTTAAATTCACATGGAAATAGGACTGGCTTCTATAAATGGCACGAGTATACCTTGTGAAAAATTAAATAAAAACAGTGACAAAAATCTCTGAACAGTAGTGCACATAGTGGATTCATTATTATTTGTCGCGGATGTGATCGTTGCTGCATTATTCCACATTTTGATCACACATTATGGATGTAAATCAGACTGTGTGCCATTATTTGCATTGTGTTTACTCACACAAACATGTCAGAGTGATGGAAATATTGATTCTCTAGCAAGTATGTCGCTTTAGTCCTGATGAGAGATGAGGGCCGAATCTAACACTGCTTTTTGGGATGCAGAAACACCAAATGGCCCATGTTATTAGTCTGATAAAGAGAGGATTGGAGCTGTCTTGTTAGGAATAGATTATCTCCAGAGGAGGGTTTGTCATGGAGAATTGCTTCTTAAGAAATATTTCCTTTAAAAAACACTGGCACCGAGTACTTTTCATGATGTTTGGATGTATTCATGAATGTCTATATTCTTCTGTAGATGTATCGATATTAAGACAGGACCCACTGTTATAAAAGGAATAGTTCATCACCAACTGACTAGTGTCGCTAAAGTATATTCATAGACATTTACCTGAGAGTACTGACATTCGCTCTAGCTCTCCTTGGTGTGTTTATGAGAGTTCATGTGAGAAGTTTAAGAGAAAATAATTCAGATATTCACCAAGCACTTCACCAAACCATTCTGACTAGTGGCATTTCATTTGTAAATAATTTTGCACTCCAAGACATAAATAATACAAAAGATGCACTCTTGTCGGCACCTATAGAAATCAGCAGTGGATGAAGTACACAAATTAAGCACTTGAGCAGAGGTACAGATACTCTCCTCTCCACCAGTAAGCTGGTGTGTGGTGGGCGTTCTGGCACACTATGGCTGCCGTCGCATCATCCAGGTGGATGCTGCACACTGGTGGTGGATGAGGAGATACACCCTGACAATGTAAAGCACTTTGAGTGCTTAGAAAAGCACTATATACATGTAAGGAATTATTATTATTACCCGAGTATAACACTTCAGCAGAAGTACAAACATATTCTATTTTTTTATTGACTTAAGTATTACAAGTAAAAAGCACTGATCTATGAATGCTTATGCTTACACTTATATATATATATATATATAATATACAGTATATATATATATATATATATATAATATACAGTATATATATATATATATATATATATATATATAGTAGAAACTGATGTCACTGATGTGCAAATTGTAATGAATTCACAAATGCATTCAAGCATTTCATTCAGTGGCCTTACAAAGCTCACCCTTTTACAACATATATACTTCACAAACAGATGACAGTTGTGATCAAAGTATGATTTTCATTTACAATAATTAATCCTAAAATTTGGCTTTAGTAACTTCTCATGCCATGAGTCATGCTCAAGCTCTGAGGATCTCACGTTCTCTGCTAATTTTGATTCAGATTTGTGAATTTACTGAATGTTAACTGGAGACTCACTCAAGTCGCTGACTTGGGAACAGCTGCAATCTGATCAGTCCAATTTGAGCAATTTGTAAATCGATTTTATTTATTTTCGAATCAGCTGGAGTGGATGATTTATTCAGTTCAAAATAAAATAAACTGGTGAAAAGTAGTGGAGTAAAAACAAAAACATTATGCTTTGGAATGCACTGAAGTAAAAGATGATTTCATCAAAATAAATTTAATAAAAAAATAAAAACATAATAATAATTCTGATAAAGTACAGATACTTGAAAGATGTATTCAAATAGAGTAACAGAATAAAAATACTTTGTTACTGTTCACCACTGAATGAATCGAAGATCAGCTCAATTTATTTTGATTCCCATCCATACTCAAGAAAATCCAATTAAATGAAAATACAACAGCAACAACCATTGGGAATGCCGGCATGTCTTCTTAGGTTAGAAAAAGAACGAACCAATAAAAAAGCATTGTTTTGTGTTGGGTCTCGCTGTGTTCTTATTATGCTGATCATGCTATAAGTCATCAGTCCTTTGTCTCAATGTATTTTAAAGTGATGCCATAAATATATCTTGCTTCTGTGAGTCTTCCATTCCCTGTGGTAACTCTGGCAGTCGCTTACGCCTTATCACACCAATTATGTAGAGACATGGCGCTTTGGCTTTTTCCCCTCATCTTTTCCCTGTTTATTTATTCGTCGGCTCCATCCGGCTACATCATGTGGCTTTCTTTCATATACAGATCATACATTCTCGCAAACACAAATCATCGATTTCTGATCTTCCTCTATGGTGCGTTTTTAAAGGCCTTTGTTCATTGTTGGAAATGCTAGAAATGTTAGTTGTTATGGTGAAAATTAGAGGCAGGATTGAAACCCTAGTGCTCCAAACAGTATTGTATTACATGGAATGTATGAATAATAGATGCCTTGTGTCCGGGATCCACAGAGTGGTGTGAAAATGAAAGTGTGTTTTCAACAGAATCTTATTATATTACAGCATTATGAAAGTGTTTTGCCTGAATACAGGTGGTAACGACATGTTCAATGTGGTGTGTATTCGGGAAGCTTTTTGTTTGATTTCTGGTGTGACAGATGTGAGTAAAATAAGGAATGAAGGGATATTCAGTGTGTTGCTGAATCAGAGCTCTTCTGTGTAGAGGTGAGGTGCTTGAGTTAATCTCACACCACTTTATATTTAGCAATTCAAGCTACTTTCAAATCAACTTTAGGTCCAATTTTTAGCACTCAGCAGCTGGTTAGAAAATGTAGCTTTGTGAAAAGAGTTTAGAGACTTAAGGCTGATTTATAGTTCTGCGTCAGACCTATGACGTAGCCTTTACGCCGTAGGCTATGCATCAGTTTTCATTTATACTTTTGCGTTGTTCAGTGGCAGAGCTAGAGTTTTATACATGGGGTGGCCAGAGGGTGGCCAAGGCTAATTCATGAGGTCCATGACAGAAAATCAGTGTATAACTCCAACCGTGTATTAAAAAAGGGAATTATATAAATTAATACTTTTATTTAACAAATATGTTTATTATCAAAAGTGATGTTAAAGACATTTATTATGTCACGAAAGATTTCTATTTCAGATAAATGCTGCTCTTCTGAACTTTCTATTCATTAAAGAAACCTGAAACAATTCTACTCAGCTGTTATACAATGTTTGTCAACAAACACACTTATGAAACTGTGTTGCTGCCCCCGAATACAAACTGTATCCACTGTTTACATAATACTGGGTTCTTTAGGAAGCTGAACAAAGTTATCTTTCCCTTACAATGAAAAATACACTTCTTTGGAGACATTTTCCCAAGCAAGTCCCTTGCAGTGATGTCCGCCGAATGAAACTCGTTGATGGGTGCGATCCCACTCTCATTCTGGTTTATGCTTTGATGGGTGCGTTTTTCTGGGATAAATGCCCATATAAAGAGTTTCCCCTCGTCTACTTTATGGAGAGCCTCGATCTTAAAAAAAAAAGTAAAAAAATAAATAAATAAATTAAAAAAAAAAAAATTCTGGAATCCGGAAGTATGATTTTGGGAAAAGAAATACTCTTACGTCTCTTACGTCTTACGTCCAAATTGTTTTTTTTGTTTTTTTTTTTAAACTGTGTCCATGTATAAGAGTTCCCCTTTAAATGACTCCTTGTGGATTATATTCATTATCCTCTTGATCATATTTGACAATTCAGTTGAGCCGATGATACCACATCGATACCCATAGTGCACTTTGTGTTCTGATGTGGGTGGAATCTCAGTGTTATTTTTCACTGTATTCAAAATCAAATATAGGAATATTTATCTTTATTTAAGGTATTAAACAGCTACAAGCTTCCTGAGAGATCTGAAGTTTAAAGTCACATACATTATTTTAGTATTTATTTTTAATGATTACAACCAATTAATTTCCTCTAATGCAGTCTGTTCTGGGTTGGTTGGGAAAATGTAAAAATAAATGCATTCCGGCACATAACATATAATAATAATAATAATAATAATAATAATAATAATAATAATAATAATAATAATAATAATAATAAAAATAAAAATAATAATAATAATTCAAGATTTATTGCCATATTATGGACTTTATTCAAAAAAAATAAATATGTGTGTGATGTGTCCATCGCATTCAGCTTTTTATGTCACTCTATGGTCTATGCTTTGGTTATGACCTTGGCAGACAATTCTAAGTCATTTTGCTCTCTGTTTCCCCAGATGGACCTTTAGGACCAAGAGGCTTAGTAGAGGCCACAGAGATGTGCACCCAGGAGTGTCTGGTGTTAGGCCACTCCGACAACTGTTGGATGCCGCCAAGCCTGAGCTCGTACCCTTCGCCCAAGTCCCCCATTTCCTCTTTCAGCAACCAAAAGGAGTGGGCTAAAGAAAGACTGCTGAATGGGCACACCCTGACCCGCAGCTGGAAAGGTGAGCGCGGAAGCCAGGAGCAGTTTGGGGACAGGAAGACCTTCGGGAGCTCGGGCGGACATTTTGTCAGCGGCGGTCACATGACCGACATACCATTGGCCAGCTTGAAATCTTACCAGCCCATCTCCGGCACCGACAGTTCTAAAGAACAGCAGCTTTAAGAGTTTTTTTTTTTTTTTTTTTGAAGGGGGTGGGGGTTGTTCTGTGTCCGTCTTCTCTCTTAGATCATCCCAGCAACTTTTGAGAGCTTTAGTCCATTCCTCTTTTTTCCTTCTTTTCTTAGATCGAAGCTAATGTGGTGTGATAGTTACATGTATGGAGTAGACCTTAGACTTTATCCCTTATGCAGGACAGTATACTATGCGAATCCAGTTCGTCGACATCCCGTATCTCATGCAAACCAATAACTGCCCTTAAACTCCCATGGTTTGCTGCAAATTCACATTAAAAGGAATCATTGTATACTTCGTCTTGAACAGAGACTGCAAACAAACATTCAAGAGGAACAAAACAAAACAGGGCTGTGCTTTATGTATCACGGTTATATATAAAAAAATAATAATTGTAACCGCTGACCAATATATACAAATATTGTGGCGTGGTTGTTTTTGAGCTGTTTTGGGACTATGTTAATCTACACCATCTGAGAAAATGGAATTTACAAATCGAGAAAGCATTGTGCTAATAACACTGTTAGTGGAAACCGTTTAGTCTGTCATCGTTGAAGTGTTTGTAAATAGGACTTAATACTAACTGATTTTATGTACTTGTAATAATCTCATGGAATTGATCAATGAACATGACAGCTGTCTTTTATCATTCATTGTACAGGACACGTTATTTTTATCAGCCTTTTGTCATTAACATTATTGTCTTTTGGAACAGTCCACATTCTGGA
Organism: Carassius carassius; assembly: GCF_963082965.1. Lineage (NCBI taxonomy): Eukaryota > Metazoa > Chordata > Actinopteri > Cypriniformes > Cyprinidae > Carassius > Carassius carassius. The sequence goes on along the minus strand of NC_081764.1, from coordinate 31,847,379 downwards.
TCTGTAAAGCAAACACACACACACACACGCAAATATGCACCCACAACCCCTCTGGCAGAGAATTAACGAACGAATTTCAGATGATAATGTCAGTCGGTCATGACATTGTACAATTGCCCCGTTTTTTGCATTTACTGAGTTCATGAACCTGGCAAACTTATTTTTTCAAAGCTATTTTGTATTATTGGTGTAAATGCTCAATTTCTACTTACTGAAATGGAAAGCTTGATGTCTTTTCCTCAAAAAAGAAGAACCATGTTATAATTCAACAGCAATATGTTTGTAAATTCTTGACATCTAATTTCAAATGTCATTCTTGTACGTTTAATTAAATTTGTGCTTTAATTGAGAGTAATGTTTGCAAACTTTGAGAACCAAGTACCTTTTTTTTCTTTCATAATATTTTGTGTATGCCCACAATTTTTGACATGCAAGATAAGTGTGTAGTTTTCATATCTATAAATTCATGACATATGCTACGTATTGTACCGATCTACAGGTTTTACGAAAACAATCGCAGCAGCCCCTTATCTCTGAATGCCAAACCCAGTAAATGTATGTCAGGCGCCAGTCATTCCACAGTAACAAATAAATAAAGAAAAAATACACTCAAAATGTAGGGGGTATTAAAAGACAGATAAACAATGAACAGAACATGATCAAAAGAGCATGTGAAGAGATTTGGGTTTGATTTATGTTTTTCCTTTAAATGTTTGGATCGTTCGTTTTCCGTTTTTTGTCACATGGCATGGCAGCCAATTCAGACAATGAATCTGCATGCTTAACAAGACGAAATAGCTTTAAAATCACTTAGTTTCACCTTCTTTTCATTCAGCTGATGATTATTGTTTTGTGACACAGTGAGGTCTTTCATTTTGTATAGCACCTTTATGTTGGATCACAATATTTAAAGTACAAAAAAAGGGTATTAAAAAAAAAAAAAAAAACTTTTGAAATTAGACAAGAGTGGTGTGAGTTGCTTTCAGCAGTATGTTTATTGGTTGTGGGGACGTTTGCCATAATTGATATTTAAACAGTTACTCATTGTTACTGCTCTACACGTATACCGCTACTGCAATAAATGTTTTAAATTCATGCATGTTTGTGCCTTCTTTTGTTACTCACTGGTACCTCGTCTTCAAATGCCACATTTATTTTATGGAAATATTTTACAATAGCTTAATCCACCATGTATATATGGTCATCAAGCAATAATATTGCACAGTGGCTGATCATTTAGAATTCAGGAGATTTAATTGAAGTATCAACATCCATCTCAGATACTTGAATCAACAAACAGAACTAACACATATTGCTACAAGTGTGACTGCATCATATAATAATTATTAATTATTAATAATATTTATAATGTTCATCGTCTGGCTGACAACGTCTTGTATTATTTTTTTCTAAAAATCATGTCATACGTGCACAAACTGACAGTCACCATTTATAAGCTATTACTAAATATTGTAGAAACATACAGTAATTTTCTGTAAAGTTGCTTTGTAACGATTTGTATTGTAAAAAGCGCTATACAAATAAATTTGAATTGAACTGAATTGAATGCTTCTGTAGGAAAAGTATAAATGGCCAGAAAAGAGAAAATGTAAAAAAAAAAAAAAAACGTACTGTCAGAACATATAAAGCTTTTCATTAGTATTTGAATATTCGAGTTTATATTAAATTCTTGAACTTTTGAGTATATATTGTACTTGGAGGGAATACTCAAATACTATGAGCATACTCTCTCTCTCTCTCTCTCTCTCTCTCTCTCTCTCATGTGAAACATACGTTGGCCGAGAAAGCTGAACATGCTGCAACTTAAGAAAACGCATGCAAATTGAAAAAAACATCAGCAAATGAAGAAAACATCTTCATCAGTTTGACAACACAAGTGTTGTAAATCATCACAACACATGCATATAACGAAACGCGCTGCAAATGCTTCACAACACATGCATATAACGAAACGCGTTATAATTTGGTAATTCACTCACATTTTATTTTAATGTACAATTTTCACTATTAAATAACCATTGTCTATGACTTTTTCGGCTAAATAAACTTCTAATTTGATGCTTATTAATAGTTAGGTAGTTGTTAAGTTTAGGTATTGGCTATTTAGCATTAGGGATGTAGCATATGGTCATGTAGAATATGTGGTTTGTAAGTACAAATAAACAGGCATTATGTTAATAACAGGCATGCTAATGAGCAACTAGTTTTGAGAATTGGTCCCTAAATTAAAGTGTTACCTTTTTGATAAGAAGAATAAGAATAAAGCATTAATATGCCCTTTATAAGTACAAATAAACAGTCAATATGCTAGCATTATGCCATAAGAATTGGTACATATAAAATAAAGTGTTACTGTTTATTCATTTTCGAATTAAAATAAGCATTAAACTTTATATAAATTTTTCATTGATAGTTTATCTAATACATTAACTTATACTAATAAACTGAACCATGTTGTAAAGTGTTATCATTTTTTTTTTCTACACAGGGGTATGTGGAATGTGAGATATCTGCGGCTGTTTCTTCCTACACAGATTCCATGTGGTTCTGGTCATTACAAACAAAATACTAGCAAACACTTTGTGACTTTGGTTTCCAGTGACTACTATTCAGAAGACAGATCACAAGTTGGTGTGGGCCGAGCACATTGTGGCGTTCTCATTTAGCTTTCTCTCCTCGTTCACTCTTTCACCATGTTTTTCGGTGGTGGCATTTTGCCCAAGCCGTCAATAGAGTTTTTGTTTACAATGTCTGGTGCTTGTGCTTTGGCTCCAAGGCAAATTGCTAGGAAGTGAATTTAGCATGAAACTGATGCCCAGTAATGAAGGCCAAGCATACAGGCGAGCAGTTGGAGTAATTATATTTATTTTGCTCTCCCCCCTTCACTTCTTTCTCTCTCTGGTTTCTCCTCCTTCTGTTGATATGTTTATCTAGCCTCCCCCAGTGGACCTGCTTAAATTCGTATTCTCCAAACTAGCTATCGACTTGGGCTAGAATAGCTTCTGAAAAGCTTCAAAGCTAATTGCCTTGGAAGTGCAAGGGGAAGCAAATTACTGTCACACCACAAGAAGTAAAAGAAACGTTCCCATTTGCCATTCACATGGCTTTCTGAGAACAATTTCTGATGTGCACTAGGCCTCCGCTGGGCCGATGAGCAGCCCAACTGAGATTTGGTCAGAGAAAGTGTGAAATTTGCCAAATTTTCCTTAGTGCTGATTGGACGAGGCAGAGAAATGGAACAAATCTGTCTTGAAATTGTGTGTAATATTAATAGGGCAGAAAGTAATGAGCAGGTTCATGTCTTTTTGTGGAACAGGAACGGAAGATGTGTTCATTGGTTTGTGTGGATTCATACTGTTGTCGAAGATACGATACCAATAGGAGCAGTGTTGGGGAGTAACTAGTTACATGTAACGGCGTTATGTAATTTAATTACAAAATTATTGTAACTGTAATTAGTTACAGTTACTAAGAAAAAATGAGTAATTAAATTACAGTTACTTATGAAATTTTGAACGATTACAAAGTGGATTACATTTGAATATTTACACACATCCACATACAGATTTAACTGATTTATTTCCCAAATTGCACTGACTATTCTGAGACATACCGCCCTAATAATTTCCGGGATGCGGAAACACAGTCATAGAATCCAGTCATAAAAACGGAATGCCTAACGCGGACGGAATATGCCACATTTTGGATGACTAAATCAAAAGTAGGTCAGTACACTTGAATCAAAACATGACATGGACTAGTGTCTGTGAATATTAAGCCCCAAAAATGCAATATACGACTCCTGCACGTTCTGCGTGTCTGTGGAAATCAGGCGCGGACTGGACACCGGGAGAACCGGGACAATTCCCTGTGGCCTGGCAGCCGATTTTGCCCGCTATTTTAATATCATTATTTTATAATTGCCTGCCGAATGTACTAAAGCGATCATTTGCGAATCCGCCATTTGATAATTAAATATCTAATAAATCATGAAGTGTTAGTCATGACTCGCGCGCTCTCCGCGCCTCCGCCAAACGGTTTGGATCAGACTCCGAGTAATCAATGCGAGAGAGAGAGAGAGAGAGAGAGAGAGAGGCAGATAGAAAGAGAGAGAGAGAGAGAGAGAGAGAGAGAGAGAGAGAGAGAGAGAGAGAGAGAGAGAGAGAGAGAGAGAGAGTGGACTGTGGAAGCGCACAGCTGGAGCAGAGAAGCAGAACTCCTGTTCAGGGTTTCAGGTCAGTTTCATCTGTAAAGATGCTTTTTTGTCTTTGTTTTTTTATTTATTTAATCAAGCAGCAGCACGTTGCTCATCAGTCATCACTCAAAATAGGCTACTATATAAAGGACATCATTATTATCTGTTGTAATGTTACAGTAGTAATTTAACTGAAAAACAATCAGATTTTTTTATAGGTTTAGTGGGAGCTACGGACAGACAACAACACAAGCCTTACGAAAATTAACGTTTTAATATATTACTATAAATCCAGAGAAAATAGTTACTATTGTTTAACTGTGGTAACCAAAAATTTAAAATGATTTTACAAATTGAGTTATTTAAAAATAAATACAAATCCATTTGCAAAAAACAAAACAAAACAAGGTTATTGTATATAGGCTAAAAAAAGCATGGTCAATTTTTGTAAGGGAAAAACATGACTTGTGTACAGTATCAGGATTTTTCTATAAAGATATTGTAGTATTGTAGAGTATTGTATTGTAAAGTATAGTTTTGTTCAATCTTGAGTATTAAAGTCATGAGAGAGATGGATAACAGGGCAAAATAAAGAGACTGAAGAGAAAAATGGAAGTGAAGGTGCAGTTCAGGAGAGAACTTTTAATTATTTTGCATGTCCCCAAATTAAAGATTTAAACCTTTTTTTTATCTCAGGTCCATACCAAAAATAGTTTTGTCCATGAATTTGTTTGTATGAGTTTGAATTTTCCAGTCTGAATTTTTTTCCCAGTCTGCCCCTCCTGTAAATTAATGGCAAAGACATGGTTTCATTTACTACACATAGGCCTACTGAAGCTCGCAGTGTTTTCAACCTCTGCCATCTCAATATATGAGTACACGAACACATAAACATTATTTCTAGAACTGTTCTGTGTCACTTCATGTGCATTTTACTTATTTTGAGAAAACTATCATCATATCATATACAAAGAGACAGCAGTTTAAAAAAAACACCAATGTTTCAGGAGTTTATTACACAGAATACGACACATGCTTATTAGATAACTGTATTTAAGTTGATGAATATGCTTTTATTTATTATTCTTTAATTTTCACAAATTTAGAAAAGTAATCAAAAAGTACTCAAAAGTAATTAGTTACATTACTTTAATAAAGTAATTGAAAAAGTTACACTACTATTACATTTTAAACAGGGTAACTTGTAATCTGTAACCTATTACATTTCCAAAGTAACCTTCCCAACACTGAATAGGAGTAGTTCAAGGGAAAATTAAAAATCTGTCATTTTGAAATTCCTCATGCGGTTACAAACCCTGTATGATTTTCTTTCTTCCATTGGATTTACACAGAAGGTTCATGCTACACTTTTCCATAGATTTGAAGAATATTGTGACTCGGGGCTTTCAAGCTCATAAAAGGACAAAAGCTACTGTAAAGCAGTCACATATCATGTATTTAATTTTCATGTATTTTTATTCCTGCTTGACATATACAGTACACTAGACTACCATTTAAAGTCTAAAGTCATTATTTCATTCATTCACTCATTTAGAAATTAATACTTAGTGAGAAGGCATTAAACTGGTGACAAGAGTAAGTAAATTAAATTAAATTTAAAATTAAGTTTATGCATTTAGCAGACACTTTTAACCAAAGTACTTACAGTGCATTCAAGCTAACAGTTTTTTTATACCTTACATGTGTTCCCTAAGAATCAAACAGACAACCTTGCACTGCTAACACAATGCTCTACCACTTGAGCCACAGGAACACTGTAAGTAAGTTCTGTTTGAACATTTATCAAATAATTATTTTGCCATCACATAAATAATGTGACATTTTAAAATGTAAAATATATATATATAAACACACACACACACACACACACACACACACACACTTTATTACACCTGTTCAATTGCTTGGAGACACAAATTGCTAACCAGACAATCACATGGCAGCAATTCAATGCATTTAGACATCTAGATGTGGTGAAGACGACTTGCTGGAGTTCAAAAAAAGATGAAGAAATCAGAAGAAAGATGATTTAAGTGACTTTGAACATAGAATGTTTACTGGTGCCAGACGGTTGGTCTGAGTATTTCAGTATATACTGCTGATCTGCTGGAATTTCCACACACAACCATCTCTAGGGTTTACAGAGAACGGTCCAAAAAAGAGCAAATATCCAGTGAGTGGCAGTAGTGTGGACGAAAATGCCTTGTTGATGTCAGAGGTAAGAGGAGAATGGGCAAACTGGTTAGAGCTGATAGAAAGGCAACATTAACTCAAATAACCACTCTATACAACCAAGGTATGCATAATACCATCTTTGAACGCAGAACACGTCGAACCCTGAAGCAGATGGGCTACAGCAGCAGAAGCCCACTATGAACAGGAAACGGAGGCTACAATTCACACTGGTTCACCAAAATTGTACAATAGAAGATTGAAAAATGTTGCCTGGTCCAATGAGCCTCGATTTCGGACTCATCTCAGACTGGTTTCTTGAGCATGACAATGAGTTCACTTTACTCAAATGACCTCCACAGTCACCAGATCTCAATCAAGTAGAGCACCTTTGGAACATGGTGGAATGGGAGATTTGCCTCATGGATGTAAAGCCGGCAAATCTGCAGCAACTGTGTGATGCTATCATGTCAATATGGACTAAAATCTCTCTGAGGAATGTTTCCAACACCTTGTTGAATCTATGCCACGAAGAATTAAGGTAGTTCTGAAGGCAAAATGGGCTCCAACCCGCTACTAGCAAGGTGTAACCAATAAAGTGGCAAGTGAGTGTATATATACAATAAAATTACAAATTCAACACTTTTGTTTTTGCCCCCATTTTTCATGACTTTTTTCTGTGTACACAAAAGGCCTATTTATCCCAAATATTGGTTACAAATCTGTCTAAATCTGTGTTAGTGAGCACTTCTCCTTTGCTGAGAAAATTCATCCACCTCACAGATGTGGCATATCAAGATGCTGATTAGACAGCATGATTATTCAACAGGTGTGTGTTAGGCTGGACACAATAAAAGGCCACCCTAAAATGTGCAGTTTTACTGTATTATTGGTGGGGTCCGGGGGTGGGGGGTTTAGGGAACCAGTCAGTTTTTTGATTGTGGCCTGTGGAATGTTGGTCGCTGCTCTGTATCTTGCTCTCTCATTGGCTGTCGGTCATTGCCGATGTAGTTTTCAGTCAGAACACTTTTCAGACAGCATGATTTTGAATCGCCGACAGGTCCAGATATTTAGCATGCCAAATATCTCACAGGCATCGGCGACTCATCTGCAATTCTCTCAGATCGCGTCTTTGCTCATTCACACACTCGTTCACTTGAGTGAACGAGCTCAGATTTGCCTGTGATTTCAGGCATTTGTCGGCGATTTCTCAAAACATGTCGGCAAGCCAAAAACTGGGCTAAAATCGTGCAGTCTGAACGTGGCTTTACACAAATTTAGAAAGATTTGTGAACAATATCTAAGAGAAATTGATATTTGGAGGCTGAGACGCTGGAGGTGGATACCCAGGTGAAGCCAAGCAGAAGGAAAGCCAGGGTGACACCAGAGTTTCTGAGGGCTAAGGTGGAACTGACGGCTCTTACAAACGAGAAGCGGGGTGGGGATGGGACCCGGGAGACCATTGTGGAGCTGCTACGATTGAGGACAACGCTGTACAGATGGAGGGACAGAATTGTGAGGTAAATAGTCACAATTACCATTGTTATGCTTATTCAGTGGCAGAATTAAGCTTCCATAGATTCAGTCATCAATTTGTGTGTGTGTGTTTTCAACACAATTTTTTTTTTCTTTCAGAAATTCATGCTAAGTAACATGCAACAAATAAATGCATTGATAAATTAAGCAGGGGTTGCACTTTGGTGAGGGGTAGACTCAGCTCACAGATGTTTGTACTCTTAGAGTCAATGATTCATGCATTTGCTTAGTGATTTACAATATAAGTTCACGTTCGTCGTCTGTGATCTTTATTCATGCTTTCCAGGGGCTTTTTTGTAGTTTGTGTACAAGGGCATAGATGTATTTACTCTCATTCACACATTCTTAATTGCCTATTTACCTGTTTCCCACTTAAGGCCACTTATTCCTTTACAAGTTTAATGAAATGATTATTCAGCCTTATGGTAGTCATAAATAAAATCCTTAACCTTAATATGTAATCTACACCAGTGCACCAATTCAAATCTGAGTGTAACTAATGGGACTAATTAACACAATATGTAGTGTAGCCTGAACAGAGGATTTCTGCACAAAACAGTCTTCTGGGATGTGCATGTTTACAGATCTGACAAACTGATTCAGACTAGGATGCAAAATTCTTTTAAAAATAAATAATAAATAACAATAAAATTAAAAAGAAGAAGAAGCATTCATAAGTCCACTAGACCCCCAGCTACATAATATGCTTATTAATTAATTTATTTAACTTCAGATAGATATAAATTTGTTGTCTGAGATATGCTATTTTACAGTCTATCAGCAGTTACTGAAGCTCTAAAGCTTGTTTGTTTCACATCTTTAATCTTGCATAACAAGTCAAATCCAAGTTGAATGCATATCAAATTAAATATAATATAAATACAAATATAATATCGTTACAAATAAAACACAATATAGTAAAAAAAAAACAAAAAAAAAAAACAACTATAGTTGAGGTCAGATTGTGTTAGTATTTTAAATATTTTAGACAATATTTTCAAGAAAGGTTTTAAATTATGTCCATCGATCACTGTATGATGCTATGTGGTGAGAATATGTTAGTTAATTCTCAGAAGATATGTCAAATCATATTCTTTATCCTGTCTGAGCCGTAAAGTCTCGTTTAGTTGTTTTATGCATGACTGTGTTTAACAGTGGCTAGATGCCGAGCTTGTCAAGAGTGGTAATTAACAGCACAGGGTAAAATCACCTGCAGTGTTTCCCGCTTTTTAAGACACATTGAGTCCAACAGACAGCATGTATAACCAGAGTGGAGAGGAACCATCATTAACAAGAGATGTTGCATTGTGTGTGTGTGTGTGTGTGTGTGTGTGTGTCTGTGTGTGTGTGTGTTTCACAAAGGAAGATAAATTAAGAGAGAGAGAGAGAAAGAGATCAGTTTATTAACATTCAGAAAGCTTCAACACCATGACCCTGAAAAAAATAAAACTAAAATAATAATCAAGACAACTGTGAAAATCCATAATATAACAAGGCATACATTATTTTTACAGTTTGTTTTTAAATAGAAAGTAAAGTGGAATTACTATCTTACTGGAGTCTTCAATGTCACATGATCCTTCAAAAATCATTTTAATATGCTGATTGTTATTCAAAATACTCTTATTATTGTCAGTTTTGAAAACAGTGGTGCTGCTTAATATATCTGTCATGAGTTGAAAGATCAAAAGAACAGCATTTAATTGCAATTTTATAGGTGTCTTTATTGTCACATTTGATCAATTTAATGCATGCTTGAGGAATAAAAGATTTGATTACTTAGCAAAATCTTGCTGACAAACTTTTAGACTAGTTACTCACAACTGTGTTCATAGTAAACCTTTTTTTTTTTTTTTTTCAAAAGATAAAGGAAAATTAAATTCCTTACAAAACATATCCTTTTATCCACGTTGCTCTTTTGAGCATTAGGCCTACACTGTAGTGTAAGGCCATATCGGTTTAACCTGTTTCCATCTCTCTCTTTCACACGCAAATGCAGAGGTGGAAATAATTACATTTACTCGCGTTACTGTAATTGAGTAGCTTTTTTGTGTACTTCTACTTTTTAAAGTAGTTTTAAGATCTCTAATTTTACTTTTATTTAAGTATATTTTGTTAGAAGTATTGTACGTCACTATATTTCAAAACACATTAATAACTGAGTAAAAAAAATAAATAAATAATAAAATTCGCTCCCTGGAAACTACTTAAGTAAATAATGGGCAGGAGAGCAAACGTGCACTAAAACCACAAGAAAGATGCAGACGGACGAGACAGGTGTTATGGTGCAGACCCAGTTGAAAATGAAACCCCCTTCGTATTCTGCTGAAGTTAAAGTCAAAGGAAATAAAGTGAAGCCCTGGCCATATTTAAGCTCTATTATGCAGTGTAAGTTGCGTTTGCCTAGAAAGACCAAGCAGTTTATAAAATCTCGAAATCAACCCTTTGCAAGCATGTAGAGGTAAGGTAAATACTTGCATTGTTGCACTGGTGGTTAAAATTAAGCTTTGACAGTTTAGCAAAAGGTTTTTTTCCGAATTAGCCAAAAAGACAGTGGTGCAGGGTGTGTGATATATATCGTCTGTGATAATATTGTAATTGCTATTGTTAATTATGTGCGATTTGACATTATCAGTAATTTGCCAAAAAACCTAACAAAACTCCTGCAGTGCCGTGAAGTCTAGTAGATTAGACTAGTGCATGCACATTTACAGTGCGTTCTTTTACTGCGTGATTCAGTTTGTTAAAATGCATTTAGAATGATCACAAAATTGAAGATATAGTAGCAGAAAATTTATATATTTACATAATTTCACATAGTAAACCAATATCACATGAAGAGTGACATTTTTTCCTTCAAAAGTCAGCATGATTACATACAGATTATTATTATTATTTTTACAGCAGTTCATAAACAAGAAGTTAATAAGAGACTTGCCACCATAGCACAGTTTTGCCTCTCTCCGCAACGACGGTGTTTCGTTCCTGAATGAATCACCAGTTTATATGATTCGGTTCAATCGCAATGACTCACTTATTAACAGTGACTTTCTGAGTTTCTGACTTTCTTTAATTCACATTTAAAGTATCTTCTGATTTTATTATTATTATTATTATTATTATTATTATTATTATTATTACAATACAAATGAGTATTTAACATTTTATGTCTTATCAACACATTATTTCTGCATTTGTAATTCCAGGTTAATTGCATTCATGTCCTGCATTAAACAGTGGGTAAATATATCGAAATCCCACTTCCGATGAAGCTTCTGTGTTTCCTCTGCATTTAATTTTTTTTTAATTTTTTAATTTTTTATTGTTTTATAACTGATTCTTTTAATTAAAAACAACTGCTTTGAGATTTATAGGCCTATAGGGGTGTCAAACAAAAAGTTCTTGGAGGGCCACACCCCTGCAGATTTTATTTCCAACCCTGCTCCAACACACATGTAGTTTTCAAATAAGCCTGAATGATTAGATTAGCTGGATCAGGTGTGTTTAATTATCGCTCTTGTCCTATCCCATTTTTGCCTCCCTCTCACTGTTAAAATGTAACTTAAGTAATTGTTACTCTGAGTAAATTTTAAATGAGATACTTTTTTACTTTTACTTGAGTAGATTTTTAGACTGGTACTTTTACTTGTACTTAAATAAAATGTAATTAATGTAATTGTACTTTTACTTGCATAGAATATAGTCGTACTCTTTCCACCTCTGCACAAATGCATACGCAAAACATTAATACAGTACCAATTTGTGTAAAAGTAGGGATCTGAGAATGAAGTAAAGCATTACAGACAATCATCTTTTTTATTTCCACAGGGGAGCGTGTTTGATTTTCTTGAGCAGCTACAGTTCGTCCTGCAAAGCCTCTGAGCTATGTGCAAATACACGCTAAAATGACTCTCAACCTAAAACAGCTGCTCTCATTAGTTATTTTTCACATCTTCTCTCTTTTTCAAACCATCTTTAAAGGTCCACAGCTAGTTGTAATCCAGATGTGTTACAACCAAAATCTAGTGCAAAGTGTCAGCTCCAGTTTCAGGTTAAATTAGAATTTGAGCATAATTGTGCCTCAAAAAAGTGTCTGAAAACCTATTGAGCTGCCAAGCTAAAAACAGCATTTCTGGGTACCATAGGTGCATAGGAGGATATTGACTCAGATGCCATTCAAACACAATCACAGATACATGCCATTGCATTCACACACCTTGTTTTAGGATGCAGAGACTTCCCATTACCAGACAGAAGGAGGCAGCTGGGACAGGTTAACCCATGAGATCTCTGGAGGTCAACTGATCAGCAGGGTCAATAATGGCCTGAAACAACTTCAAATTGCCACTGGACATTTACCCTCTCTCTGTTTCTGTTTTTTTTTTTCTAATTTTTGTCTGTTTTCACAGATGAAAATGTAACAAATAAAGAGCAAATCAACCCCGCAGGAGAATGGAGGTCTATCTTTCATTTTCAGATGTCAAAAAGCATGTACACAATTCTCAAAAGCGAGTCAGTGAAGGTTGTGCTAGCATGATGAATATTCAATGCAAGGCCATCAGTAATTAAATTAGTGTAAAAAGGCATTTACAGAAATAAAAAAGCCAACTGTTTTCATGGTTTCTTTTTTTTTTTTTTTGTCATGTCAAGTAAACGTATTGGATAAACTTAAAATGTTAAGTTGCTGTGAAGATCTGTCATCATTATACATATAATTAATTTAGATCAAGAAGGCAAATGAGACTGAGCTATAAAAAATTATTTCAGTATAGGCCTATATATAATAATAATAATAAAAATGAAACTTTAAAACAGTGTTTATATAATTCTATAGATGTGCTAATTTATTAAGATTTTAATATGTAAATGACCAGTTATGAATGACTAACCTCTTTGCAAGTAAAATTAGCAAGAGTTTCTTCTGGTTTGAGTTGATTAATTGTTAATAGCATGCATGACCAGTGTTGGGGAGTAACTAGTTACATGTAACGGCGTTACGTAATTTAATTACAAAATAAATGTAACAGTAATCAGTTACAGTTACTAAGAAAAAATGAGTAATTAAATTACAGTTACTTATGAAAATTGTAACGATTACAAAGAGGATTACATTTGAATATTTACACACATCCACATACAGCTTATACTTTCCCAAATTGCACTAAGACATATGGCCCATAATCTCAGAGACGCGGAAAACACATTCGTAGAATCCAGTCATAAAAATGGAATTCAGCCTATAATGACGCAATATGCCACATTTTGGACGAATAAATCAAAAGTAGGTCAGTACACTTGAATCAAAACCCGATATGGACTGATGTCTGTGAATATTAAGCCGCAAAAAGACTGAATATGAATCCTGCACGTTCTGCGTGTCTGTGGAAATCAGGCGCTGACTGGACATTGGGAGAACCGGGACTATTCCCGGTGGCCTGGCAGACGATTTGGCCCTCTACTTTAATATTGTTATTGTATAATTGCAGGCCGAATATACTAAAGCGATTATTTCCGAATCCGCCATTCGATAATTAAATCTCTAATAAATCATGAATTGGTTAGTCGTGACTGGCAATGGTTGGGCTCGCGCGCTCTCCGCGCCTCCGCCGAACGGTTTGGATCAGACTCCAAGTAATCAATGCGAGAGAGAGACCGGAGTGAACTGTGTAAGCACACAGCTGGAGAAGAGAAGCGACACTTCTGTTCAGGGTTTCAGGTGCAGGTCAGTTTCATCTGTAAATATGCTAATGTAGTTTTGTCTTTGTTTACTTAGTCAAGCAGCAGCAGCACATTGCTCGCAATCACTCAAAATACTGTATAAACGACAAAAAACAAAATTGCACTTACAAAACATGGTAAAAGTCAAATAAAAATCTTCAGTATTAAAGTCATGAGAGAGATGGATGGATAATGGAAGTGAAGGTGCAGTTCAGGAGAGAACTCTTAATTACGTTGCAAGTCCCCCAACCTAAGGATTCAAATCTTTTTGATGTCAGGTCCAAAAAAAAAAAAATAGGGTTGTCCATGTTTCAGAATGGGTTGTGGGTGTATGAGTGTGAGATTCTTCATGAGCATTTTTTACTTATTTTGAGAAACTATCATCATATCATATACAAAGAGACAGCAGTGTTTCAAAAAGACACCAATGTTTCAGGAGTTTAGTACACAAAATAGTACACATGCTTATTAGATAACCGTATTTGAGTTGATGTATATGCTTTTATTTTTTTATTAACTATTTTTCTCCAAACCATTGTTAGATGCAGTTAGATGCCTGTAGTTATGCAAAGATTTGGTTTCAAAAACAGTATCTATAAACTATTTATTTTGATTTTAAATCTGCTTTGAACTTCAGATCAATCTCTAAGTAAAGTCCGATTGTGTGGTGGATGTGTTCAAATGTGATCATCTTAATTCAGGTGATGAAGGATGGTGAAAGTCTGACAGTATTGAGCACTACTGTAAGGTTAAACCTGCATGGTGTAAAATGGTTGAAGATGATTAACAGTTGCAAATTAACATTCATTAGAAATTTATAAAAGTAATCAAAATGTACTCAAAAGTAATTAGTTACATTACTTTATTAAAGTAATTAAAAAAGTTACACTACTATTACATTTTAAATAGGGTAACTTGTAATCTGTAACCTATTACATTTCCAAAGTAACCTTCCCAACACTGTGCATGACAAAGGTCAAAATAATGAAGTCAAGTAAAACACATAATTGAAGCAATCAAACATTCCCCTGTTATTAATTTTATTTAAAAAAAAACTTCAATATCCTCTACGATTTAAACATAAGTCATAGTGCACTTCTGCTAACCATCAGATCACTCATTACTGTTGATGATACTTTATAATATTGCTGCCTTTGAAGTGCAACAACAACATTAAATGCAATGCAAATTATGTTATATCTCTATTCTATAGTACCTAGTTAGGTAACATTAAGTAAATGTCTTCTGTCCTTAAATCACATATTTGTAAAAAAGGTTTGCTTTGAAGGAACAGTTAACCCAAATATAAAAACTTGCTGAAAACGTATTCATTCTCAGGCTATTTGAGATTTAGGTGAATTTGGAGAAAAAACACTTGTAAACACTTGATCAAAAGTGGATCCTCTTCAGTGAATGGGTGTCGTCAGAATGAGAGTCCAAACAGCTGATAAAAAACATCACAATAATCCACACCACTCCAATCCTTGTGAAGTGAAACGCTGCGTGTTTGTAAGTAACAAATCCATCAGGTGTTTTAAACTTCAAAAAGTTGTTTCTGGCTAAAAAATGAATACTATATGCATAATATTACTCTCTCCAGTGAAAATAAATAAATGTCTTGTCTGGATCAGAAGAGAAATATGAACAGATCAAGCACCATTTACATGGTAAAACAGTTCTGAAAAAATGGTGTGGATTACTTGTGATGTTTGTATCAGCTGTTTGGACTCTCATTCTGACGGCACCCATTCACTGTAGAGAATAGGTGAGCAAGTGATGTATTTATTTATTTATTATTTTTGTATTTGTGTATTTATTTATTTATTTATTTTTTATTCAGTTTGGTATCTATAATACCATTTCACCTTCAATTGGCTGGATCCAGTATCTCTTTTTTTTTCTCTTTTTCTTCTTCTGGCTTTAGCATCAGCAGCATGAGATGGTCTTTCACTCATCAGAAGAGTCTGTGAAAACTGCATCTGATTGAAAACCTGTGGAAAAAAAGTTCTGATAGTTCAATGATTACAATATGCAATCCAGTGACCAACTTTATAAAAGTATTCCTTATAACTTGTGCATGATACTGCAAGACTTTTGAAGTCATACAATGTGTAAATTGGCTGCTGTTTCCGTAGATAACACGACAGACATTTCTCCATTGTTTTACCGAAGAAAGAAAATAACACCGGGTCAGAACAACTTTAGGATTAGTAAATATTGGCGAAATCTTCAGTTTTGGGTCAGCTGTTTAAAGCTTTTCCATTTCTACAGCATCATTTATTATTGAAATCATATAGTAGTTGCCAAAACTGTGCTCTTCAGAACAGCCCAGCATCTCACTGCCTTTTGGAGATGTAGCCCTAACTCTCCGAAGAGTAATTGAAATCAAAATTACATTTTCAGCTCCAAAGCTATAAAATGTTCCCTGTCACTTCACCTTTCCACTAAATTAAAATGGAATTAGTGGTAATTGCCAGAGCTTTAGGGATTATATTATTTAAAGGAAGCCCTTTGAACACCTGAAAGACTTTCTAAAGATAAGAGATTTCCATTAAAATCCCCCTAGACAAGACACCAAAGGAGCACTGCGAAATAAAGAGCCTTTTACACCTTCATATGCTAATAATTAGACAGGGACATACAGTTCTTCCTATGTGACAATCGATCAGATGACTGATTTATTAAAGCACAATTTCTTTGAAGGCTGAAGGACACATAATGGTCTTTAATTAGCTGACCGCAGGGGAACTGTAAAACGTTTGAATTGAGTAATCATGCTTCCTCATATGCATGAAAACCAAAAGTGAAAAATAACTTAATAAATAAATAAAAATAATATATATATGATGAGTTTGCACTGTGTAGTTCAGCTGCATTTTCTGAACTCTGTGTGACAGTTGAGAGAGTAGAGTTACCATGAAGATTGCAGCGCATCCTCAGACAACAAAGAGGACCGTTAAGGAAACAACTAATTCTTGTGTCTCTCTTTCATTTAATGTCAAGGTTAGTTAAATTAATTAATTGTCATACCAAACTGTAATTTACATGTTTTAAAGTTGAAACAATTTGTTATTATTTATTTTATTAATAATTTTAAGACACTTACAGTATGTCATAGAAAAGTTTATCCATGTATCACTTACCTGAAATACTTAAGTTGTTTTCTTAAGATACTTACCTGAATTCAGGCCAGTTGTAAGAATTAGGGCATTTCTGTACATTCGGTTAAGGTTGCTATCATTTATTTATTGTTTATTTGATCTATACAGTGTGTATTATTTTTTACCAACGTTTATGAATAATTTTGTGATTCAAAGTGTCTTACTGACTCTGAAATACAAATGTGTATGCGTATTAAAAGACAACAAAGAGGACAGTTAAGGAAACAACCAATTCTTGTCTCTCTCTCTCGTTTAATGTCAAGTTGATTACTGCTTACAGTCTTCCCGACTGCCTGGGACCTGTAACAGATTTTGGGGGCTCGTCCAGGATCAGCGTTACTCTGAAGACGCCTGGTCCAGTGATTTTGAATCTAGGGGCAGCAGAGCACATTCTTCAGGAAGGGAGCAACGTGTGTGTGAGAGGCTAAAGGGAGCGGGTGACCAGCATCATCCTGACCAGGAGCATCACCACATAACCAGATATACCTGGAAGTGCATCATGTCCGACGAAGAAAGAAAGAGACTGGAACATCAAGAAGAAAGTCTACACTCTGAACACAGGTGAACTCTTCCACCCTGCATCAGGAGCAGATGTCACACAATTAAAGAATGGTGATGAAGAAAGCTACATTAATTATATTGTCACTTACATGAACAGCTGTGAAATGTCTAGGCTACCTGATAAAGGGATGACTGTGTTATTGAATTTAAATGATTGTATTGATGAAATCGTAAAGCAACGTGCTACTAGGAGTGAAATAGTTACTCAGCTATCTATTGCACCTCATAACACAGACACATCAGAGGATGAATACCAGAGAATGTTATCAAACTATGAGGATTTAGGTTGAAAACGTTTAGCCTGTAGAACTATACCTTCCATACTACCTACATCCAAAAACACATTACACACACATCTTCCAAACAAGGAAATCAATAATCACAGTACACTTCATTCTGCACCTGAGACCATGGTCTCTATAAGAGAAATTGTAATGTTGCAACGTCGAGAATTCAGGATCCATGGGGGACAAAAAGGAGATAGTGTCTCTGACATAAGTTTCAGCAACCTGTGCAAGCATATAGACGAAGGCATTAAGGAAGGCTGCACTGAAAGTGATATAATCCGAGGGGTGTTTCGCATGATTAAACCTGGAAATTTTAAAGATATGTTAATAACCAAGGATGACATGACAGTTGCGGAATTGAAGAGTTTTCTCCAGTCTCATCTAGGTGAAAGCAGCAGTACTGAACTTTTCCAGGAACTTATAACTGCCAAGCAGCAGGACCATGAGACGCCACAGCAGTTCCTGTACTGCATGATCAGCCTAAAGCAGAAGATATTGTTCTGCTCTAGACAGGTGAATTCAGACATCAAATATGATGATCATACAGTTCAGAGTGTGTTTCTCCATACTGTTTCACAAGGCATCGGCCTAAAGCACAGTGACATTCGACGAGAATTGAGACCTTTCCTCTCAGACCACAATGTTTCTGATGAAACCCTGCTGAGGCATGTAATAAGAATTACAAGTGATGAAAGTGAGAGGCAACGCCGGCTGGGTCAGTCTACTAGCCATAAGGTGGTGCATGCACACAGCGCACAATGGAGTCTTACAATGGGGCTAAAGAAATGTTGGGTGTGGCTGAGATGGCAAAAGATAAGATTCAGCAGCTGAGGGTACAAATAGAAAATTTAACTACTACAGTGAATTCCCTGAAACAGTCTGGAATACCAAAACCTTCTAATTCGTGGTATGAGTACAGCAAAACACAACCTCAAAGACATCAGCAACTACAGCTACCACCTCAACAGCCTGTTTTCGACTTTCAGCATCTGACACTGTTCCCACCATCTGCCATGCTATTGTACAACCGGGATACACAGGTGCAGTCTCAGACCCAGTATCAAACACAACCTCAATACAGGTCAAGACCCAAAACCCAATTCTTTCAAGTAGACATCCTCCTCAAAGACAATAACAGTCAAGATGCCACAAATGTCAAGCTGAAAATGTGAATACTTGCAGCCATTGTTTTATATGCGGTGCTGAGGGACACAGAGCTGTAGGTTGCCTCAGGAAGCCAAGAGAGCAGGGAAATGGGGAACCAGTATGAAATGTTACAAGCTCCTACAACCACTTTGACCCCATCAAAACAAATCCATAAGATCACATCTTCATACTTACCACACCAGTCCAATCAAATGAGAGTTGCTCAGCTTGTAGGGGAAAAGTGTCTAATGAAATGTACTATGAATGGTTTTACTTCCACTGTTTTATTAGATACAGGAGCTCAGGTGAGCATTATGGATTATAATTGGAAAGAAAAGTACTTATGTCACTTAAAAGCTTCGCCCACTCACAGAGATTATTGATCCACAGGAACTGGAGGTCAGAGATGTAAAAAAAGAACTAATATCCTTCCATTGTTGGGTGGAGATTTCTCTTAACCTTCTAGGAAGCGAAGACCCTAGAGTGGCTATACAGGTTCCTTTTCTGGTAAGCAGAATTGGGTTAGAAAGACCCATTCTGGGCTTTAATGTCATCCAAGAGATTATAAGAGCTGGTGAAAGTCAATCACAAGGCTTGTTCACCCTTGCCAACCTCCTTAGCAAAGCAATGGAAATTGAAAACGATAAGGCCAATGCACTTGTCAATATCATTCAATACCAGAAAACTTCAAATGAGCAAGATTTGGATTTCGAGGTCTCAATAAATGTTGGACCATGGGATATTGTTATCCACTCAGGTTGCGTTACTCATGTTAAATGTCATGTTCCAAGCATCTTCAATCTCACCAGCCCAGTGGTGCTGTTTGAACCTGTCATGGATTGTCCACAGTTTGACCAGTTAATTATTGGTGAGGGAATTTTGAAAATTCTAAATCCACAGAATCCATACGTTCAAATACCTATTTGCAATCAAACTATGCATAGCATCACACTGCCCCGGAAGACCACACTTGGGAGCATTCAAACAGTCAGAAAAGTAATTGAAACTGATTAAGCAGATTTTCAACCTTTGTATGTGGAAGTAAACAGCTTGGACTCCCGGGCTGGTACCAAGGATGAAGCAAGAAATCCTCCAACACTTTGGCATCCTCCAGTTGATCTAAGCCACTTCAGTAAAGAACAGCAAAAACAGGTGAAAGAACTGCTTTATATGAGTTCTTCAAAAGAGAGGTTCGCTATGTGGGACGACTCATTTCTGCTGAAGGTGTCCGCATTGACGCCAAAGACATCAACACCATTTTGTCACTTGGAGAAAAGTCACCAAGCACCATTGGAGAAGTGTGAAGATTGCTGGGATTCTTAAACTATTACAGAACATACATCCAGGACTTCTCTAGAATTGCCAAACCCCTCTATGATCTTCTGCAAGTAAAGAACAATAATACAGACAGACTAATGGAAAGAAACAACAAAACCAAAGGGAAAGGTAACCAGCTTCCTTCTAGAAACACCAGTGGTCTGGACTGAAGAACACAAGAACACCCTGGGAACATTGATTGACATTCTTACCCATCCACCTGTGCTGGCTTATCCTGATTTCAACTCGCCCTTCACTCTCCATACTGATGCAACTCAGAAGGGTTTGGGGGCAGTTCTCTATCAATGGCAAAACAGAAAAAGTTAAGGGTCATTGCTTATGGATCCAGAACTCTTTCCCCAGCAGAGAAAAATTACAATCTTCACTCTGGCAAGCTTGAATTCCTAGCTTTAAAGTGGGCTATATGTGAGAAATTCCGGGATTATCTGTTTTATGCGCCTCACTTCACTGTGTACGCTGATAATAACCCCCTAACCTATGTGATGAGCACTGCCAAGCTCAATGCTGTGGGCCACCATTGGGTGGGAGAATTGTCCGATTTCCAATTTGACATCAAGTATAGACCAGGAAAGGAAAATATAGATGCTTCTTGTTTGCTTCTTTCCTTAACGGTCCTCTTTGTTGTCTTTTAATACGCATACACATTTGTGATTCAAAGTGTCTTACTGACTCTGAAATACAAATGTGTATGCGTATTAAAAGACAACAAAGAGGACCGTTAAGGAAACAACTAATTCTTGTCTCTCTCTCTCATTTAATGTCAAGTTGATTACTGCTTACAGCAGTGGTTCCCAACCTTTTTCAACTCGCGGCCCACACAACCAAACACATATGTTTGCGCGGCCCACTGCAAAAAAAAGAAATTACTGACCCCGCTATTGTTGGGTTAATAACTTAGTACTCAGAAGCTAGATTGTTAACTGTATTTATTGAATGAACTAGGGCTGTGCGATATGGACAACAAAAAAAAAAAACACTATCGCGATTTCTTTGACAATTTTTCATCAAAAAGTTGTAATGTCTCTAGAACAGACATAAGTCAAAATAATCATTATAGTAAAGGTGTAACAAAATTTATAGACTTATGGCAAAAAAAAAACAAATATAAATATAAATAAATCCTGTGTCCAGGGATTTTTTTTTTTTTTTTTTTTTTTTTGCAATGCATTGTTCATAGAGCTCATTAATTGTAGCGGTGCCTCAGGTGTTGAAATAGATTTTTTATACATTATACAGGTTCACACATAGACCTACTCCGTCTGCAGTGCGTATACAGTCTGTGTAAGCGGTTCAGAAGCAGCAGCGAGAGCGCGTTATTGTAACGCGAAAGCACATCAAAATAATACACGAGCGCGAATCTCTCTGTTCGCACGCAGATTTCCTTTTTCTGTGTCACAAAACCAGACGTGCTTGCTCAGATACATGCTGCTCTTGCCCGGAGAGAGTGCAAACACTTAAAACGTGTCTCCTCTCACTTAAACTGCGTACTGTGCACTCACAACTCTCTCTATGCTCATGTGCTAGATATTAATTATTTTCGCACGTTTTTATTTCTAGCCTTTTATCGCGTGCAGTGTGAAGTCTCTGATCTGTTAACATGGGCTCGGAAAAAAGGCGCATCGCAGACAGTGTATGAACCTGGAGTTAGGCATATGCCCGGTCTGTTCTGTTCTGTTCTGTTTCATTCTGATTGGTTCTGATAGATAACGGGAAAACCAGATCCAGCCAGAGCTCGGCAGCGGATAGACAGTCAGCAGAGCAAGCAGTCAGGAGGAAACATGTTGACAGCCATTTATTCATGTTTGAATTTGTTGTTCTGTAGCATATGCAGCAAAAATATAAATTGGTGGTTTATTCTTAAACCAATCAGCGAGCTCAAATAGTTACAGTTTAATATTTATTTTTTGTTATTTAATATATATATATATATATATATATATATATATATATATATATATATATATATATATATATATATATATATATATATATTAAAGATAAAAGTGTTGAGAATATGATACCTGACTTTTAATGGTCTTATTTTAAATCTTCTACTGGCCAGATGGAAATTAACATAATGTATATACTTTAAATTCAAGTTCATGTCTTAGGATAGATTCAGTTTAACAGGTAGTCAAAATTTTATTATTATTATTATTATTATTATTATTATTATTATTATTATTATTATTATAATGAATTGGTCTATTTCAAAAATATATATTTTTTGGAAATAAATAAGTAAACAAATAAACATTAAATAAATATGAATATAAAGACATTAACTGAAATTAAATATGTCAGTTTTATATATATATATATATATATATATATATATATATATATATATATATATATATATATATATATATATATATATATATATATATATATATATATTATATTATACATATATATATAGATGGTCACACTATTTTCCAATTCTCGCTATTAATAAACAATTAACTTTGACTTTTGCCCGTTAAAAAAAAAACTATTAATGTGCTGCTTATTAATAGTTTGTAAGGTAGTTGTTAAGTTTAGGTATTGGGTAGGGTTAGGGATGTATAGGGTTATGCAGTACTAATAAAAAGCCAATATGTTAATAATAGGCATGCTTATAAGCAACTAGTTAATATTGAGAATTGTTCCCTAAATTAAAGTGTTGCCATATAGGTTTAGATAAAACAGTTACATGCCTGACACAATTTCACCAATGAACTGCATGCAAAAAGAGAATCTTATTTGATTACTTTACTGTGCTGATATATTGTGATGCGATTATACTTTAAACTTCATGCACCTGCTGCCCTACACGAATTTCAACTGTGGGCAGCCATATCACCCTGGAGCCCAAGACCGGTGAGGCCAGCAGGGGGTGCTCACCCTGTGGTCTGTGTGGGTCCTAGTGCCCCAGTGTAGTGATGGTCAACAAGCACCGTCCTTCGGATGAGATGTTAAACCAAGGTCCTGACTCTCTGTGGTCATTAAAAATCCCAGGAAGTCTTTCGAAAAGAAAAAAAAAAAAATCCTCACTCAAAAAAAAAAATTGTTGAACGAACTTAATTAAATTAAGGAAACGTTTTCCACGAAATTGAATTACATTGTTCCAACAATATCTAATTTGTTTGATATGATTTGTTGTAATCTTGTTGTATGAACTTCTTTTCAAAATCTTTTCTTTTCAGAAAATCTTTTCAGGTTAACTAGGTCTAATTTTGCCATGCCAACTGTAAAAATAATGCCCTATTAACTATATTTACTTGTGTCATGTCTAATATATCTAACAAAGCCATGTCAACAATATACATTTTTGTCCTGCCTACTAGATAAAATTGCCAACATTATAATTTTAGCCAACTTGGCAGGTCCTCAACCCAACCACAAGCTCCACACCTCACCACAATGGTAACTCGCACAAAATACACCAATATAAAGTCTTTTAAAATGCCCACATAATAGAGCATTAGACATGAAAAAGTCTCCTTATTATCACATTTTACTAAAAACTGCATAAAATAACACTTTATTTCAACATTTTCTCTCCCCATATCCAGTCCTGTGCAAAGCATGATGGGAAGTGTAAAACTTATTTTGAGGTACTTGATTGAAACATGTTCTTTCGAAATGAAAACTTTATGTTAAACCAACGGGTGACAGTTTTAAGTCAGTTTAACATGACACAATCACGTTGAACTGAAAAATAGCCAAAATGGCATTAATTCAACATGAATTGTTCAGGTAAAGTGAACAAAACTGAAAAATCATTTTTTTGAGTGCTGGCTAAATTCGCCCATTGGCCTCTGACCATCATGGCCTCCTAACAATCCCCATATCTGCTGATTGGCTTCAAGACTCTGTCTCCTCTCCACCAGTAAGCTGGTGTGTGGTGGGCGTTCTGGCACACTATGGCTGCCGTCGCATCATCCAGGTGTATGCTGCACACTGGTGGTGGATGAGGAGATACACCCTGACAATGTAAAGCGCTCTGAGTGACTAGAAAAGTGCTATATAAATGTAATGAACAGAGGTGGAAAGTAACGAATTACATTTACTCGCGTTACTGTAATTGAGTAGCTTTTTTGTGTACTAATACTTTTTAAAGTAATTTTAAAAATCTGTAATTTTACTTTTACTTAAGTATATTTTGTTTAAAGTATTGTACTTCGTTACATTTTAAAACACATTATTACTGAGTAAATAAATAAATAAATAAATAAATAAATCGCTCCCTGGAAACTAGGTCAGTAAATAATGGGCAGGAGGACAAACTGGCGCTAAAATCACAAGAAAGATGCAGACGGACAAAACAGGCAATAGTGGTGCAGACACCGCTGAAAACGAAACCCCGTCATATTCTGAAGTTGAACTCGAAGGAAATGAACCCCTGGCCATATGTATGCTCTATTATGCAGTGTAAGCTGTACTTGCCTAGGAAGACCAAACTAGCAGCTTATAAAATCTCGACAAGACATCAACCCTTTGCAAGAATGTAGAGGTAAGCTAAATAATTGCATCGTTGCATTGGTGGTTAAAATGAAGCTTTGACATTTTAGCAAGAGGTTTTGCACAAATTAGCCAAAAAGACAGTGGTGAGGAGTGTGCTATATATATAATCTGCGATAATATCATGTTTTTTGTTTTAATGATGTGCGCGCGCATTTATAGTGTGTTCTTTCACTTTGTGATTCAGTCTCCTAAAGTGCATTTAGAATGATCACAAAATTTAAGATATAGGGGCAGAAAATTCACATATTTATATAATTTCATATATTAAATCAAAATCACACAAAGAATGCCGTCTTTTACACCAAAAATCATCATGAATATATACATACATATATAACAGTTCAGTAAACAAGTTAAATAAGAGACTTGCGTTCAGACACCATATTGCCTTTTTTAGCTCTATTTCTACAACAGAAAATAATTCCAAACACAGCCACCAAAGCACAGTTTTGCGTCTCTGAGCAACGTGACAATGTTTCGTTCCTGAATGAATCAACCGTTTAAATGATTCGGTTCAGTATTCAACATTTTATGTCTTGTATATCAAAACATTATTCATGCATTTGTAACTGCAGGTTAAATGCATTCTTGTCCTGCACTAAACAGTGTAATACATCTAAATTCCACTTCCAATGAATCTTCTGCATTTCCTCTGCATTAAAAGATGAGTTTGTTGATACTGATTTGCCTGGTAACAGCCCAAATGTTTTATTATTCTAAATAACTGATTCCTTTAATTAAAAACAACTAGTTTGAGATTAATAGACCTATCCCAGGGGTGTCAAACTCAGTTCCTGGAGGGTCGTAGCCCTGCAGAGTTTAGTTCTAACCCTGCTCCAGCACACATATCATGTAGTTTTCAAATAAACCTAAATGATTAGATTAGCTGGATCAGGTGTGTTTAATTAGGGTTAAATCTAAACTGTGCAGGACTGTGGCCCTCCAGGAACTGAGTTTGACACCCTTGGCCTGTCCCATTTTTGACTCCCTCCCACTGTTAAAATGTAACTAAGTAATTTTTACTCTGAGTAAATTTTAAATGAGCTACTTTTTACTTTTACTTGAGTTGATTTTTAGACTGGTACTTTTACTTGTACTTAAGTAAAATTTCATTAATGTAATGGTACTTTTACTTGAGTAGAATATTTTTGTACTCTTTCCACCTCTGGTAATGAATTATTATTATTATTATTATTATTATTCGAAAGCTTGCTGAAATCATGTTCTTTGATGGGATGTGGACGTAGCTCTCTCTCAAACTGCTGCAGACGACTGATTCATTCCACATGTCCTCATCCTTTGCTTTGATGGAAGATTACGTCAACTTTTGAAATATAATATTGAAAGTGGGATGTTCTGTATCATGTGTTTAATTGCCAATGTCTTTATATTCATATTCTGTCACTGTCTAGACAGCGAACAGCGCTGCTACCTAAGATGGCAATGCATAATCAGGCTGCCTTATTGTTTACCCAGCATCCCTCTGTGTCTTCAATTTAATCATTAGCATTGAAATTATGTTCCAGTCGCTGTAATGAATCGGCTTATTTTCAGTATGAAACTAGTTTCTTTTAATAACGTTAATGGAAATGACTAAACTCTGTTCATTTGAGATAATTTAAAGATGGGTTTAAGAATGACTTGAATGCCTTTAGAGAAATGAAGTGGATCGGAATTATTCTCCCTCCATAATTGCCCAAGGCATTTGCTGTATGTGTGTGTGCATGTGTGTCTTTTTTAATGCTGTTTTTATTATATACGTTTTATATTTATAATATTGCTTAAAAACATGCATGCTGTAAAAAACAAAACAAAACAAAAACACAATATTAATAATAATAATTGTTGTTATTGTTGTTATTATTTTTAAATGTATTATTATTATTATTATTATTATTATTATTATTATTATTATTATTATTATTATTATTAATAGTTGTGATAGTAGTATTAATAATAATAATAATAATAATAATAATAATAATTTGTCATCTCTTACTGACACTGTCATTCCAATGACTTTCGTTCTTCTATGGAAAACAAAATATTATTTTGAACATAAAAATATCTCAGTTCCATGCAATTACTATAAATAGGTGCCTTTAAAAGAATAGAAATGCAGTTGTATGTAATTTTATACAACTTAAATTGCTTTTATGACACTTAAGATGCATTTGCATCCTGTTCAAAACTTGTAAGCATCAGTCTTGAATCATTATAATTGCATGAAAAAGTTCTACAAGCACATTATTCAGTATATATATATTTTTTTGTATTCAATAAAGAAAGAAAGTCATATGAGAGTGGAAAACATCTGAGTAAATGATAACCATGACAAGCTAAGGAAGAAAGCCTAAAATTAAACACAAAATGTTTTGCCACTTTTAAAACTCAAGCATATAATTACATAATCAGTGATGACAATCACAACTCAGCAGAGCGAAGACACTGCGTGTCCTTTGAGGATGCTGGAAAAAAAAAAACTTCTGCATGCTCAGTACTTATGTGTTCACTTTCTAAAAGCAGTGTGAAGATGGGAATAATGAGGCCGATGGCTGATATGTAATAACATGTCTTTAGAAACTCCAGAGGTGGTTATATAGAACAGAAGTTTGCGAAATTGATTGCACTTAGTAGATGAATTTATTCTTCTAACACAGTCTTGCTGGCCTTGTTAGAAAGTCAAGAGGCTGGTCATGCATACTGATGTGAGGATCAGAGAGGAAAACTATAATATCTTACATTATGGAGAGACGCTAATGGCACCATGCTGATAAACCTGATTTATATAAAGGACATGCACAAGGTCTTCTGTGTAACAAATTCAATTGCACAGGTGGATTTGTATATCAAATGAAATCAAAGTGCAGCCCATTTGCTGTGGCACATGAATGTGAGACGCTTCACTTTGATAAGGGTTTTTTTTATGTATTGGTTTGATTGCTAGCTCTTGATAAAGACAACATAAAAAAAATATATATATATATATATTTATATATTTTCAATATAAATAATAAATTAATAATTGGATGTAAAAAAAACAAAACAAATAAAAATAAAAAACTTTATATATTATAATATTCTGCATTTACACCAACCCTCATTGCAGTTTCAGACCTCCAATGCATAATCAAACAATTTAGATTTAGATGTGAGATTTATTTCTTAGAAGCTGCTAATTATTGATCATAACTGTCTGTTATTTTTATAATAAATTGCCAAAAAACAGTCTAACACCTCACAATTCAAACAACAATATTCAACTCATATTGTCAAAAAATGCATTTAAATAATTAAAGTTAGCTGAAAAGTATAAAATTTTCACTTTTCAGCAGAGCATGATAAAATAAAAATATTCACCAAATGTCAATTTGTTATTTTATGTGTTTAGTCATGGTTGCATTTTTATTAGGCAAAAAATGCACTTGTACTTTTTGATATGGTCTATTTTCATTATATATATATATATATATATATTAGGGCTGGTAAGACATTCAAATTAATTACATGATCTGGTGATTAATAATTCTAATTAATCGCACATTAATTGCTCTGACAAGATAATTTATAGTGTTGTGCAAAAGCATCAAACAGATTTGATATATATATTTTTTTGATTTTTTTTAAAACATATACTCTTTTGGACCATGTGAGTAAATGATGACAGAATTTTTGGTTGGGTGAACTATAACTTTAATAATTTATTTTCTTAATTTTTTATTAATAATATGAAAATATTAAATTATTCTTTAATGAAATGATACTCTAAATAATAAACTAGAACTGCCAGTAGGTGGTGGTAAAGTCATCGAGTCATTTATTCATTCGTTTGATTCGTTCAGATGGCTGTTTCATTTAGGAGTGAAGTAAATGGTTCTTTATGAATGGTTCATTGAATCATTAGGCTTGTTCGACTTGAAGCGGATCATCACCATCAGACCGACCATTTGACATCAAAGAACCTCACGAGCTTAGAGAGCATTTAGCCTACAGTTTATGTGATATTTCTTAACTATGTGATGTAAATATGATGATATTGAAAAAAAAATTCAAACCGGGGCATTTTGCCCCATACCTTGAATTTTAGGGATATTCTCTAGGCTCCATTATGCAGTAAGTTGTTGCTCTCCCTCATATTAGTCATCAATCGACTGTATCAAATGGCAGATGATCCACATAGGTCTGGGGCGAGCAAGTGCGTTAAATGCGTTAAGAATTTAAATGCGTTATTTTTCTCCATAAATTAATATTGCAGATTTAGATCAATAACTAGAATTTACTACACAGTAAAAAATGTTGGGTTGTTTTTTTTTAACCTAACCGTTGGGTTACACATATTGGGTCAATGTGTTGGGTTATCTTAACATTTGTTGGGTATTTTTTTTTTCGTCGTTGGGTTATTTTTAGTTATAACCCAACTGTTGGGTTAAATATGTTTCCCGCCTCACTCCGTTCAAATTTTAACGGTCCAGTAAGCGACTCACCGCGGACATCAGCGGCAGCCTGCATGATTATGAAAGGTAAGTAACTGTTAATATAGTCGTATGATGTATGTAACTGTTATAACATTAAGTAATGCGTCTGATATGTTAGTTATTATTTTTATACGCTAAAAAAAGTTTTAATTCCCTTTAGTCCGTTTGTTTCCCCCAGAGAATCAGATCGATTGTAAATGAATACTATTCCTGTTTGTTCGCCAGCATTAATACATTAAAAGATTAGCTGCAAAACTTTTTAGACAAGTATTACTTAAAAGTTAATAAAAATGTCTGGTGAAATGTGAAAGTTTGACGAAATCATCAGAATTAAGCTAGAAAAGCCGCACTGGCCATTTATCGGATCGGACCAGTGAAAGAAGCTGAGCTCACACATCAGTCATGCTACAGACAACATACTCCGTGAGAATCGTATGAATGAACCTGCAGTTTTTCTGTTATAAAAGTTCAAAACCCAGACGAAAGAAAAGCGCGCAGTCGTGAGGCAATCCACTCTTTCAGCGAAAATGTATACCAGTGCCCCAAATTTACATAACGTTACTCCTACAACCAACCTTTAAGAGGGGGGCATAAAACAGAAGCCATATTCATCTTAGTGCACCAGCACTAATTGATTGTAGAGTAAAAGTGTTTTAATGGTTATTCATATTGAATATTGTTATGCATCTATTAGAATACCCTATAATAACAGCAATTACTCTTATGAAGCTAGATTGATTGACATGTTTTTTAAATGTGTTAATACTTATGTTTTAGACAATGGACCTTTTTCGTGAAGGAAAAATTGCAACAATAGAATTTCAGCCTGTTAACTGAAACATTTCAAGGTAAGTAACGTATTTAAATTAATGATACATAAGTTTTCAATTTTACTTAGACCTATGACTTCCAAAAATGATGAAAAAAGACAAATGAGGTGAAGTAAGTGTATTGCCGCATTCCGTCCAACAAAGCTTCCTTTCATTTACACTGTACTTTTGTTCCTCCCTACAAGTCCAAATCCGTTAAAGGGTGGTAAAATTTACTCATATTAGCCGCAAATATTGCCACAAATTTTCTGGAGGGAGTGAAAACTGGTTTAGTCTGTCTCTTAGTGCAAATGATAGTAGATCCCCACAAAGACTGTAAAAATGTAAACTGTAAGCTTAGTTTTTTTTTTTTTTTTTTTTTTTTTTTTTTAACTTGTGCATTATCTCTAATTTTGTCATTTATAGGCCTTCATGCAGAAATTGTCTTTGAAACCCTTCCTGCCATCTGCACCATACCATACAAATGGAAAAATAGTTTGCACATCATACACAGAAATGAAGCAGTCCTTCATTGACATTCAACCTGTAAGTAAAAGCAAAACTTAAAATTACAGTGCCCTGTGTAGTCAAGTCACCTTTATTTATTTTGTATAAGACACACGTTGTACAATACAAATCGTTCCAAGAAGATATTTTGAAAAAAAAAAAAAGATTACAGAATTTTAATTTTTGGGTGAATTATCACTTTAACCAATTTAAATTCACTATAGCAGTGGTTTTCAACCTGTGGGCCGTGATGGTATTGCATGTGGGCCGCCAATTACTAATAAAATAAATAATAATATATTTCATATAATTAACAAAAAATAAATACTAAACTGTCACTATGCTTCCACTATTTGAGCTCGCTGATTGGTTTAAGAATAAACCACCAATTTATCATAGATATGTTTGCTGTATATACTACAGAACAACAAATTCAAACATGCATAAATGGCTTTCAGCTGTGATGCGCCTTTTTTCCGAGCCCATGTTAACGGATCAGAGCGTTCACACTGCACGCGGTAAAAGGCTAGAAATAAAAACGTGCGAAAATAATATCTAGCACAAGAGCATAGAGAGAGTTGTGAGTGCACAGGACACAGTTTAAGAGAGAGGAGACATCTTTTAAGTGCACACACTCTCTACGCGAGAGAGCAGAGTGTCTGGTTTTGGGACAGAGCAAAGGAAATCTGCGTGCAAACAGAGAGATTCGCGCTCACGCATTATTTTAATGTGCTTTTGCGTTACAATAACGCTCTCTCTCTGCTGCTTCTGCACAGCTTACACATACTGTATACACACTGCAAACGTGTGAACCTGTATAATGTATATAACAAATCTATTTCAACACCTGAGGCACCGCAACAATTAATGAGCTCTATGAACAATGCATGGCAAAAAAGAAAAAAAAAAGTCCCTGGACACAGTATTTATTTATTTATATATATATATATATATATATATATATTTTTTTTTTTTTGCCATAAGTCTATTAATGTTGTTACACCTTTACTATAGTGATTATTTTGACTTATGTCTGTTTTAGAGACGTTACAACTTTTTGATAAAGCTCTAATTGGTTTTCTTTTGGAAATATGTTTCAAATTCATCCTAAATGCATTTATGACTGTAAAGCATATATCTGTGCATCAAAATTGTGATTAAAATCGAAATGACAAAATTGATCAAAGAAATCTTGATATGTTTTTTTTTTTTTTTCATCCATATCGCACAGCCCTAGTTCATTCAATAAATACAGTTAACAATCTAGCTTCTGACTGAGTGCTAAGTTATTAACCCAACAATAGCGGGGTCAGTTAATTTTTATTTTATTTTTTCAGTGGGCCGCGCAAACATATATGTTTGGTTGTGTGGGCCGCGAGTTGAAAAAGGTTGGGAACCACTGCGCTATAGCTTTTAACTCATTTAAATTCACTCATTTGTAAAGTGAGTGTATCAATGAAATATCATCACAATGCATGTTAACTGAACTTTTTTTAAAATTATTATTCTTTTAAGGTTGGCAATAATTAGTGCTGTACTTGAATATGAGAAAAGCCAGAATCCACATGTCCTGGTGCTTGGTGACAAGGAAACCTCCTCCTAAGTTTTTATTATTGTAAACGTCTCTAGGTTACGTATGTAACCCTAGTTCCTCGAGGGAACGAGACGCTGCGTCCAAAGCGCTTTGGGGAACGCGTTCAGCGTACGCGACTCTGAATATCGTGTGTAATAAGTCCAATGGAAGGGCGTGACGTCACCGACGTGGTGACGTAAGCGACCAGGAAGCTATAAAAGCACGTGCTACGCAGCTGGCGTCAGCTTCGAGTACCAGCAAGCGCTGGCA
The DNA here is from genome assembly GCF_963082965.1 of Carassius carassius. Classification (NCBI taxonomy): domain Eukaryota; kingdom Metazoa; phylum Chordata; class Actinopteri; order Cypriniformes; family Cyprinidae; genus Carassius; species Carassius carassius. The sequence continues at coordinate 31,815,080 of NC_081764.1, read as the reverse complement.
GGGGTGCCGGGGGTATGGCTCCGAGACGCAGCGTCTCGTTCCCTCGAGGAACTAGGGTTACATACGTAACCTAGAGACGTTCCTCTTCAGGAACTCGAGCTGCATCGAAAGCGCTTTGGGGAACGAGTCCTAACGTCGCCAGACTACCAAACCCCTGCCTGGTGTGTATCCGAAGAGCACAGCTCAGGACAGAAGGACAGAAGCTCCTGGAGTGACTGGCATATCTAGGCCATAGAACCTAACAAATGTAGAGGGCGTGGACCACCCCGCAGCGTTGTAGATGTCCAGCATGGATACACCTGCTAAGAAAGCCTTAGAGGCCGCCATACCCCGAGTAGAGTGAGCCTTGGCTCCCGACAGCGTGGGACGACCAGAGGACTCATAGGTAATGTTGATAGCCTCGACTATCCAACGACTAATAGTCTGCTTAGAAGCAGGAGAACCCCTCTTGAAGGGGCCGTAGCACACAAGCAATTGGTCAGTTTTTCTCCACAGGGCAGCTCTGTGGACGTATGCGTCCAGTGCTCGAACCGGACACATACAATTTAGCTTCGCCTGGTCGGGCTCCCGAAAGGGAGGAGGACAGAAGGCCTGCAGCACTACAGGTCGTGGTGTAACAGAGGGAACCTTGGGAACATATCCCGCTCAAGGGTATATGAACGCTTTAGTCATGCCTGGTGCAAACTCAAGATAAGAAGGGGCCACCGAGAGGGCCTGAAGATCTCCTACTCTCCGCAGAGAGGTAATAGCCAACAGAAAAGAGGTTTTAAGTGTGAGATGTCTGTCTAAGATATCTTGAATAGGTTCAAACGGGGGTTTGCACATAGCCTCTAACACCACAACCAAGTCCCACGGGGGAATACAGGAGCGTACTGGAGGTCTCAGCCTCAGTGCACCGCGGAGGAAACGTGTAACTAGGGGGTGTCTTCCCAGAGACTGACCGTCGAGAAGGGCGTGGTAGGCCGCAATGGCCGCCACGTAAACCTGCAAAGTAGAGTGGGTCAACCCTGCAGAGAGCCTAGCCTGTAGAAACTCCAGAACTGTACCAACTGGGCAGTTTGCTGGGTCTAGCTGGTGGTCTCTGCACCATGAAGTGAAGAGCTTCCACTTCAGGGCATACAGTTTCCTCGTAGAGGGAGCTCTGGATTGGAGTAGGGTCTCAACAACCTCAGTTGAGAGACCAGCTGCTACCAGTTGTGCCCCCTCAGGGGCCACACCCAAAGCTTCCACAACTCCAGGCGAGGGTGAATTATCGTGCCCTGCGCCTGTGAGAGTAGGTCTGTCCTGATCGGTATCTCCCACGGAGAGCCGTCGAGGAGCGAGACTAGATCTGAGAACCATACTCGGCCCGGCCAGAAAGGGGCTACTAATAACAGACGGACCCCGTCCCGGCGTACTCTCGCCAGAACTCCCGGGAGCAGAGCGATAGGGGGAAATGCGTACAGACGAAACCTCGGCCAGGTCTGTACCATAGCGTCCAGTCCCAGAGGAGCTGGATGAACTAGAGAGAACCAGAGGGGACATTGTGACGTCTCCTGAGTCGCAAAAAGGTCTGAGCCCTGCCAAACACTCTCCATATCTGATCTACCACCCGTGGGTGAAGTCTCCATTCCCCGGGCCTCGGCCCCTGCCTCGACTGTATGTCTGCTCCCATATTTAACTTCCCAGGAATATATACTGCTCTTAATGAGAGGAGTTTGCTCTGGGACCACACCAGGATCTGGTGCGCCAGCTTGTACAAAGGGCACGAACGCAGACCTCCCTGGTGGTTGATGTAAGAGACCACTGATGTGTTGTCGGTGCGCACCAACACATGGTGACCTCTCAGGTCTGGGAGGAAGTGCTTCAGTGCACGATAAACTGCTAGCATTTCTAGACAATTGATATGCCATGTTAGATGGCGATCGCTCCACAGACCACTGGCAGGGTGGCCACTCATGACCGCACCCCAGCCGGTGAGGGACGCATCCGTCGCTAGTGTCACACGGCGACAAGGAGCTCCCAGCACCGGGCCCTGATTCAAGAACCAAGGTTTCTTCCACATGTCTAAGGCACGGAGGCAGCGCCGCGTGACCTTGATAGTGCGAAGCGGATTGCCCCTCGGGGAAAATCCCTTGGTCTTGAGCCACCACTGTAGGGGTCTCATGTACAGCAGGCCAAGAGGTATCACGTTGGACACAGCTGCCATCAGACCCAACAATCTCTGAAATTGTTTGACAGTGAGTGACTGGCCTTCTCTGACTCTCTTGACTGAGATGAGGATCGACTCGATACGAGCAGGGGACAATCGTGCCTGCATCGCGGTCGAAACCCATACTACGCCTAGATAGGAGAAAGTACACTCTTCTTGGCGTTCAGTCTCAAACCCAGCTCCCCCATATGTGCGAGAACGACATCTTGATGTCGAACCGCAATCTGCTCTGACTGAGCTAAAATCAACCAATCGTAGATATAATTGAGAATGCGGATGCCCTGCATGCGCAGGGGGGCCAGAGCCACATCTACACACTTCGTGAACGTGCGGGGTGAGAGTGCGAGGCCAAAGGGAAGTACTCGATATTGGTAGGCTTCGCCCCCGAAAGCGAACCTCAGAAACTTCCTGTGTTGTGGAAGGATGGAGATGTGAAAATATGCGTCTTTGAGATCTATCGTGACAAACCAGTCCTCGGACCTGATCTGAGCTACAACATGCTTGATTGTGAGCATTCTGAACTTCAGTCTCATAACTCAACGATTTAAGACCCTCAAGTCTATAATCGGACGCAGCCCCCCATCCTTCTTTGGAACTTCTCAGGACTCCCTGTCCTGAGGAGGGACCACCTCGATGGCCCCCTTCTCTAATAGGGTTTTCACTTCCTGTTCCATAACCAGACCCTGCATTGGGCCCACTATTGTGTGAACGACCCCGTTGAAAATAGGCGGCACGGAGCCGAACTGAATGCGGTAGCCTTTTTCTACTATATGCAGGACCCAACGAGATACATCTGGCAGTAGTTCCACGCTGCTAAATAATCTACTAAGGGAATCAGTCTCTTGAGACTGACCTCTGGTGTAAGAGACCCCCGCAGGGGCGGCGAGCGTCCCAGCCCCGCTACGCGCACGGGCGGAGGATACTGAGAACGATGCTCGCCCGGGGCCGCTGCGCCCTGGAGCACTGGCAGGGTTGGCAGAACGACCCCTAGAGGGCACTGAGGTGGGACGGGCACCGTGGACTGCGGTGTGTACCGTTCTACCCCAGCGGAGGCTGCCCTCTGAAACCCCGGGCCATTGGCGTCAGGGTTTCTTGGCCGAGGACTTCTTAGCTTCGATAACCGCCCTTAGATCTAATTTGGGCTTAGAAGACCTCGGCCTAGAGCGTCGCTGAGACTCTCGTTCCCGACGCGGAGGAGCACGAGAGGCGACGCTCTGTTTCTGGGCCTCGCGGTGTGAGGAGCTAGGGTGCAGCTGGGGCATCTCCTTCCCAGATGCCCCGAGAGAGCGACGAGGGAGGAACTTATGGAACGCCACCGCCTGTTTGCAGGCCTCCTGGAACCTGTCGACGACAGAATTAACTGCGTCGCCGAACAGGCCAGTCGGCTGGATCGGGGCGTCCATGAGGCAGACCCTGTCCCGTTCTTTCATATCGGACAGGGTCAACCATAAGTGCCTCTCCGCGGCCACCATAGCTGCCATGGACCGCCCAATCGCTTGGGCAGTCTCCTTGGTGGCGCGGAGGGAGAGATCAGCGGTCCTTCTTAACTCAGAGATATCATGGGACTTGATCTCCTCTCCCTCGTCTAGCTCCTTAAGCAGGTCGGCCTGGTACGCCTGTAACACGCCATGGTGTGCAGACACGCACCGGCCTGACCTGCAGCCGCATACCCTTTGCCCACCAAAGCCGAAGTTGTTCTTAGTGGCTTTGAGGGCAATGCCGGGGCCTTTAGAGACGATGCCGCGCCAGGGGACAGATAGCTCGCAAGCGTCTGTTCCACCCGGGGGATCGCTCTATAACCGTGCTCTCCCATCCCCACTACATTTCCGTAGTAATCAGACGAGGGGATGTAGAGGCGGGCCGAGAATGGACGTTTCCACGACCTGGCGATCTCATCATGCAGGTCGGGAAAGAATGGAAAGCCTCGGCTGGGAGGTGGCTGACTCGCGCGAAGGAACCGTTCATCCAGCTTGCTTCTCTGCGGTTCAGTAGACTTTTCGGCGGGCCAATCGATACTTAATTTGGCCACCGCGCGAGTAACCACCTCTAAGAGCTCCTCATACTGTAGCGAGTGGGGTGGCGAATCCCTATCGAGCGACTCCACATCGACCTCCTCGGAGGAAGAGAGGCAGAGCGTCGATCCCTCACCCTGAGTGGAAGGAACCGCTGTGCGTGCTCTAAGGATTGGGTGCCGGATCTGGCAGAAGTGGAAGGAGATAGGGACTGGCCCGTCTCCATTCCCTCCACCAGATCGACTTGCGAACCCCACGAGTGCAGCCGCCGTTCTGCCTCGGCAGAAGCGGGACCAGCACCGCGGGGAACGCTGGCGAAGGCCCCCTCCTCAAAGAGGGCCCTCCGGGAACGAAGCAGCCGCACCGACATTCGCTCACAGTGCGGGCAGTCGGCCCCCTCGAGAGCCGACTCAGCGTGCTTCGAACCCAGGCAAACCACGCACAGGTTGTGTGTATCCCCACCCGTTATGTATCTCGGGCAGGGAGGAACACACAGCCTATAACGCGATTTGTAATCGCCATCTGAGTGCTTAACTTTCACCTTGCTTTTTGGCATGTCTAGGAGCTCTTTTAACTGGAAAGACAACAGTAAATAAGACTCACAAGACGGACAAATGACATTCACACACAGAGCGCTTGCTGAAAGACGCGAAGCTGACGCCAGCTGCGTGGCACGTGCTTTTATAGCTTCCTGGTCGCTTACGTCACCACGTCGGTGACGTCACGCCCTTCCATTGGACTGATTACACACGATATTCAGAGTCGCGTATGGTGAACGCGTTCCCCAAAGCGCTTTCGACGCAGCTCGAGTTCCTGAAGAGGAACAGGGAGGCGATGGAACAGAAGACGATACTACAAGCAGTCGATCTGTGTTTCAAACTTTTCTCTGTATATGACATCTACTACCCAAAGCCCTCTGCTCCCATTTGAGAGTTTTTGGAACACACAGTCTTTAATAGTTTCTTCTGCACACTGTCTCTCCTCCTTAAAAACTTTGTATTTAGTTATCAGTAAAAAACTTTTTTTATTTTATTATCATCAGTAGGTCCAGCAGCTAGTATATTTTTTATTATTATTATTTGATTTTATGATTATTTTTTGTTTTATTATTATATGTTATGTTTATTTTATTTGAAAGTCCTAACATTTGCCAAGTATGGTAACCCATATTCGGAATTGGTGCTCTGCATTTAACCCATCCAAGTGCACACACACAGCAGTGAGCAGTGAACACACAGTGAACACACACCCAGAGCAGTAGGCAGCTATAGATCCAGCACCCGGGGAGCAACTGGGGGTTCAGTGCCTTTCTCAAGGGCACTTCAGCCATGAGTACTGAGGGTGGAAGAGAGCCCTGTTCATTCACTCCCTCCACCTACAACTCCTGCCAGCACCGAGACTCAAACCTGCGACTTTCGGGTTACAGGTCCAACTCTCTAACCATTAGGCCACAGCTGTGAACTGTATTTGCACATTTGTGTGTTTTGATATGAATATGAATTGACACATTTGAACATCTTGAAAATGTCAGTTGTATTTTTACACATTCACATTTTTTTATTTTATAAATTTTTTATTGAGCTACACAATGTTATTGTACTGAAACAAAAAGTAAAAATGAACATCATTCTGAACACTTCTTTTTTTTCTGTTTTCTGAAAAGCTCCATGTAATGTTGCCACTGAGAGCTCCATGTTCACAATGTCCAAGAAAGAGTGCATCCAGTGAGTCAATGCTAGAGAATGTGGAGAATTCCAGCGTAAGGCAAGCATTTTCTTAGCAGCAGTAAGTCCACAGAAAAGTAACTTCTTAAAGAGAGAGTATAAGAGGAGTCATTTAGAATCAAGAGTCTCGGAAAGCATGATATCTCCAACTCCAAAATGTCCTTTAATGTAATGGTAACCTGTCTCCAAAACTCATTGACTTCAGGGCAATCCCAAAACATGTGCATATATGTCCCTATACACCCACTAGAACACAAGTCACATTTAGGAGAGGAGGTAAGCTTCATTAAATGACGCTTCCTGGGAGGGAAATACATCCTATGAATCATCTTGAAATGGATCAGCTGATGATTAGGATTTTTAACATTCTTGTACATTTAAATAAAATATATTTGTAAATGTGTTATTTGCATATTAAAATAAAATCTGTAATTTACAACAAAGTAGTTTCAAAATATGGTTGTATTAAGTAATTTTTAATAAAAATACTGATGTTAATTAATATAAATAATTAACTCAACTGTTTGGTATCTTTTAACCCAACAAGATTTTTACCCAATGGGTTGGGTTTAAATAACCCATAGATGGGAAGGTGCTATACCAACCCATAGTTGGGTTACAGATTGGGTTATTTTTAACCCAACATTTTTTAGTGTGTAGAAAATGTGAAGCTCACACTATGAATATTTTCATTTGCAACAAAAAGCATAATGCTCACTCTTCAGTGGACTATAATGAAAGATCATCTAATCAGCAGATGTTTTTGAAAGGCAAACCATGTTGTTAATAGGTTTTTTTTTTGCCAGCACGCAGCAAACTAAAAGTTGCTTTCACAAGATCTTTCTTGAGCAGTGAACCATGATATGTGAATATGAAGTCAGTCAAGAAGAAACTGCACGCAGCAAATTGCACCACTATAATTTAAACAACTGAAAAGGCGGGCAAACAATTCTACATCAGTACAATATAAATAATTAGCTGTTCATATGAGAATGTGCCTAAGAACATCCCTATATATACAGGTGCGTCTCAATAAATTAGAATGTCATGCAAAAGTTCATTTATTTCAGTAATTCAACTCAAATTTTGAAACTCGTGTATTAAATAAATTCTATGCACATTGACTGAAGTAGTTAAAGTCTTTGGTTCTTTTAATTGTGATGATTTTGACTCGCATTTAACAAAAACCCACCAATTCAACAATATCAACAAATTAGAATATGGTGACATGCCAATCAGCCAATCAAGTCAAAACACCTGCAAAGGTTTCCTGAGGCTTCAAAATGGTCTCTCAGTTTGGTTCACTAGGCTACACAATCATAGGGAAGACTGCTGATCTGACAGTTGTCCAGAAGACAATCATTGACACCCTTCACAAGGAGGGTAAGCCACAAACATTCATTGCCAAAGAAGCTGGCTGTTCACAGAGTGCTGTATCCAAGCATGTTAACAGGATGCTGAGTGAAAGGAAAAAGTGTGGAAGAAAAAGATGCACAACCAACCAAGAGAATTGCAGCCTTATGAGGATTGTCAAGCAAAATCGATTCAGGAATTTGAGTGAACTTCACAAGGAATGGACTGAGGCTGGGGTCAATGCATACAGAGGTGTCTAGGAATTTTGCTACACAATGTGACCACTGGGCAACAGTCCAGTTCTTCTTCTACTTAGCCCAGGTAAGACGCCTCTGACGTTTTGGCTAGGACATAGTTAAATAGTTTAATTAAAAGTTAAAGCAAAAATACATTTGAAAAGTGCAATTATTAATAAAATTGTTCAGTGTTTTATTTATTTGATATGTTTTTGTACATGCAGACAAACAATTAAAATGTAATGTACTTTACAAATGTTATACTGAAAAACTATAAATAAAAAATCTTACTCTGATAATCTGAAAGTTATAGTTTTAAAAAACTAAACAGTAGAGTCCTGTAAAAACTCACAATAGCATAATGTGAAAAACACACTTATTGAACAGCGAGATGTCCTTTAAACAGATTCTAGCCCTCACTGTCCCTGGTGAAGCCCAACAGCAACTGAAAGTCAAGGTGGCCATTTGCAGAGAAACACCATCTGAATTTGAATAATAATGGCCTATAATTCACTCTCACTCATGCCGGCTCTCAGTCAGAGACTCTGCGCCTGAAGAGGACAAAGCTCGTCCTCAGTTTAATACATTTATTTGTGTTTACTTCCTCTTCCATTACTCACCACAAGCCTGTTATTGTCACACACATACATCTCTGTCTCCACGCACCTCACGGGCACCTTTCCTTTAACAGATTTTTCGGGCGTTTGACACGGTTGGGTTTCACGTCTCTCATTATGGAGGGAGACAGAATGTCTAGAGATCCATTAAAACAAACAGCATGCAAACAGCATCAAATGTGCTGTGAAGAAATTGTGGTATTTTTAACTAAAGTAACAGACCGAACTTGATGGTGTCAGTTGACAAGTGGTAAAAAGTGAATATAAACTTTTTACTTCAGATTTATTTTGGGAGGTTTCACTAGATTTCAATGGTATACAATTAAGGTTTAAAAATGCTCAGTATTTGAGTTGCAACACTCAAAATCCAATCAACAATGGAGGCACGAAACCTGATTGCAATCTATACTTGAACAACTACGCATAATAATACTTTTAAAAGTGAAATACAGAACTATGCTATAAATATAACAAACAATCTCAAGTAATATTTACTTCTAAGTTATAAGTTTAATTTTTGTCAGTTTTCATTTTTGTCTTGTTCAGTATATAAATACAAAATATTTTGCTGCTGTTCTATCTGCTGTTAGAATACTTATTTATTCATTTACTTAATTACTACTTTATTACTTGCTTTATTAATTGCAACAAAAACAAAATATAGAAATGTGCTGCAAATACAGAAACTCACTGCAAATATGCACAAATATGACCAATTCGGGAATCTTTAAGGACAGCAATAGGTGACCAACCTGGCTGGGACATACTTATAAATATCTACTCTGAAAGGTGGCATTTTTTGTACTTTTTTATTTTATTATTTTTTTTACATCCTGATCATATGATTAATTAGCATTTTTGGAAATTATTAGCCTAAATAAGCAGACAAAAATAGGCTACACCCTTATAATAAATAATAATAATTGTGTAGCAAAACCATGGTTAATTCTGGTTAGCATCGTTTTGCTACAATATACAGATGGCAATACAATAATAATAATAATAATAATAATAATAATAATGGTTAAAAAATGTTTACAATAAAAAAATAAATAAATCGGTAGTCAATTTGTGTAAGCATTGTTAGGGTCCCCTTTAAACATTTTCGTATAAAAATTAACCATGGTTTTGCTATAGTAAAACTGTAGTAACCATGCTGTGTGGCATACATGCATCTTACTACCATTTGTATAACCACAGTTGTACTACATTGGGTAGTAAAACCATTTGTAAAGGTTCCATTGTTGTCTGTGCTATTTTCAACACATTTCTGTATTTGGTTGTGTTGTGAAACTGATGAAGATGTTTTAATTTGCTTGAGCTTTTTCTGTTCGCATGTATTTTTAATGTTGCAGTGCGTTGAAATCTCTTGGCCACCATATGCATGTACAGTATATATTTGCCTGCCTACCTTTGTAACATTCTGTAACACTTTAGTAGGCTATAGGGACCAGTTCTCACTATTAACTAGTTTCTTTTTAGCATGCATATTACTAGAGTATTGACTGTTTGTTATTACTTATAAAGCACACATTCTGCATGAAATCCTTAATCCAACCCAAAACCTACACGTAACAACGCAACATAAAAAGCAGTAATTAGTTGTTTATTAAGGCAAAATTCATAGTTATAATAGTTAGTAATTATTAGTTAGTTAATATTGTATTAGTAATTAGTGTAGTAATAGTATTCGTGTATTAATAGTTAATTGTGAGAACTGGACCCTAAAATTAAGTGTGACCTAATGTTCTTACTACTTTAGTAATTTCTTAGTTTATTACTTGCTATGTACTTGCTCACTTACTATACATACTACTTAAAGTCCTTACTTGCTACTTACTTTTTTGCTTGCTATTTATTTGTTTGTTTATTGTTGCCCACTTAGCTTTCTTACTACTTTATTACTTGCTACTTACTTGCTTACTGCTTACTACTTACTTAGTTTATTACTTGCTACCTATTACTTACAGTAGGACTTAGTCTGCCTCATGGTCAGAGAACACCTAAGTTACTGACATTAATTAATTTCTAAAATAATGAGCAGTACAGATTTGTTTTATATGTTGCATATGTTGTCACATACCCCATGGATTTCTGATGACAGTGAGACATCTTGATGGACATAACTGCTCTCAAACTAAGACAATTTTAAACAGTCTTTAAAAAACACACTACAATGATAGGCTAATTACTTACACTTTAATGTAGCAAACAGTAATGACCAATGTATTCACAATATGATTAAGTTGTGAATCAACCTTAATTATTCATTATTATAACTAGTGTTTGATTGCAATAAATTCTAATATGTGTAACATGGGCAGTTAGGTTTCTCTGCACATTAGTTGGGGAGAAAATGAGCTGATGTATTTTCATTCCAGCCTAGTTCTAAGAGACAGATCTTTGCTGTGAGATCAAGTGTAAAATTGAACAGTTGCACTCTCTCTCAGTCTCAGACATTGTAAACAGCTGTATTTAAGCAGGGTGATTTCATTCGCATCTGCAAACAAAATGCACACTGATAGACAGAGACACTGAAACATACAATATCAACACATTGCCAGCATCTAAAACACTAATTCTTTTATGTATGTACAACTTTAGAGTTGTTACAAATTCTCTAATGTTGTTTGATATAACCAGGTTTAATACTAGACAAAATTCATAGAATTAATCATAGAATCATAGAATTAATATATATAGTGAGTGAAGTGACATTCAGCCAAGTATGGTGACCCATACTCAGAATTTGTGCTCTGCATTTAACCCATCCGAAATGCACACACACAGAGCAGTGAACACACACACACACTGTGAGCACACACCCGGAGCAGTGGGCAGCCATTTATGCTGCGGCGCCCGGGGAGCAGTTGGGGGTTCGATGCCTTGCTCAAGGGCACCTAAGTCGTGGTATTGAAGGTGGAGAGAGAACTGTACATGCACTCCCCCCACCCACAATTCCTGCCGGCCCGGGACTCGAACTCACAACCTTTCGATTGGGAGTCCGACTCTCTAACCATTAGGCCACGACTTCCCCAGTATATATATATAATGATCATTAGTTAACAGTTTTATACATATGCAAACAGTTCTATTGCATGCCGATATTTTTGTGACATATGATGCATTTGAGGGACGCATTGTCACACTGTACAAAGTAAACTGAATCTGACATCTATATGAGTTTGAATGAGTAATCTTACAGGTGAAGTTGAGTGGCAGAACTTTATATTTGTAAAGTGAAGTTCCCGGGGCTCAGTCATATCTGTTTGTGTAGAGTTTGCATTTGTAATATACACTCACCGAGGCCTGTCCTTGAGCACTCAGGCTCATGGGAGACAGGACAAAATAAAGGCAAAGCTGAAAGCTCAGCAACCAGGATGACCTCTTCACTGACTGACACACTCCACAGCATACTGTCACCAGCACCTTCCATCCCTTTAAAAACTATCGCTGTGTGTGTGTGTGTGTGTGTGTGTGTGTGTGTGTGTGTGTGTGTGTGTGTGTGTGTGTGTGTGAATAAATGCAAGACATGGGCAACCACAGACTAGAGATGGGAGTTTATGATTCTGTTAACAATTTGTATGAGTTTTTAAGATTATTAAATTAGATTGCTATTGTATATTAAACCATAAACTATATTTTGTACAAATATAAACAAACATACTCATCATAAATCAATGCTATTTCCAGTAGTATCCCATATTTCAGTGCATTACTTTATCACAATAAATGAACTACAACAAAACCATATTTTTTCCCAGCAAATGTGTCTTTAGCTATGTTGACTTGAGCTGCACTATTAATAGTAATGAACACGAAAAAAAAAAAATTATACCATATTTTAACTATAGTTTACTATATAAACTATATTTTTAAATCAATGCTAAATATATGTTGTAAGCTGTAAAGCCAAACTGAATACATATTCTTAAATTAGAATATATATATATATATATATATATATATATATATATATATATATATATATATATATATAATTATTATTATTTTTTATTATTATTATTTTTTTTTTTCTGGAACATTAAAAGTATGTCATTTGGTGATTCTTATTTGGATGTGCTATATGTCCACATGTGTTCTGTTAGCAACAAGGTTTTTTCTTCAAATGTGACATATTAATTTAAATATATAGATTGAAAAGTATTTTTTAAAGTTATTTTGACTGATTCATTGGATCATATGAGACATTAAGTCCTGAATCAGACTACAAAGTTCATACCATGTTTGATGTCTGCAACTAGTATCTGTGGAACAGTAAACACTAGAGTTGATTTCATTTGGTTTTAGTTTAAAAAAGAACTAGTTTAGACTAACTCTGCGGCAGGCCCTTATTTCTCCAGAGCATCATAGCTCAAATGCACCAGTATGAGCCGGTGTGGCCTGACCTTTCTCTGTGCACCTAATCTTCTTTGTGCAAATTACACTTGCATTCTTTTTCTGAATATGTTGTAATTAGGCATATGTATTCCAAGGGGCTGATAATATATAGTATCGCTGTAATCTCTCATTTATATGCAAAGCAGAGGAGTTAAAGAGCTTATGCTTTCTTTGTTCTTAATGCGTCCCCCTTTTCGCTTAATCAAGTTAATTTTTTTTCCTCACGTTCTTGTCTCCACAGCCCCATCTCACACTGAGTTCTCAAAGTCTGAGTTTACAAGCGGTGGGGTGTCGTTATGAAAGACAGACACTCTGATATGAACTGCTGAATTTCACTTCTTACATTTATTTCAAAATGCAAACTTTAGGATGTGAGAAGCATCATAGTAAAATATTTGATCATGCATCATTTACGGTAGGGACTTGCCCTCAAAAATTTTGATATAGATGATGTTGTCCTCACCAGAATATGACTTTTATTTTATTTTTTTATTTTTATTTTTTTGTCCCTGTTGGCATTTCTCCCATATGACAAAGACATTTACCCAGAACTTACACTAACGCTCTTACAGCCTTTGTAAATACATAAACTCATCAGCACAAGGGGATGTGAACTGTAAAAGTCCATGCTGCCTCTCCCAGATCTAACTTATTCCATACAATTATTATTTCTCCACTACAATTGTCATGACTTCTCTAAAAGATGTATCCTCAGAAGAGTTCAGTCATTACAATTCATCCACCATTTGGTTTTCCACAGAGTCTATACATGCAGCCATGAATTATTGTCCATAGGCCCTCACCATTTAGAATTAAGCTCCAAACAGATTCATTAGCACCCCCAGTGTGCTGAATTGACTTTTGCCTCTTGACTTCAAAAGGGCCCTGTTCATCTGCTGTGGAGCATGATAGCAGTGTTGGGTAATGGACATAGTGACTCAAATAAACTATTTGAGTCAGCTAGCATGTGTGCTTTTAGATGGCCTTTTGTTTTGACTATTGGTGTATATGTATATTTTATACAGTATGCATCATCTAAATTGGTGCATTTTCGAGTTGCCACCACTGTTACCCTTTTGTGCCGTGAATTTGAAGTGAAGTGAGTGAAGTGAAGTGACATTCAGCCAAGTATGGTGACCCATACTCAGAATTTGTGCTCTGCATTTAACCCACCCGAAATGCACACACACAGAGCAGTGAACACACACTGTGAGCACACACCCGGAGCAGTGGGCAGCCATTTATGCTGCGGCGCCCGGGGAGCAGTTGGGGGTTCGATGCCTTGCTCAAGGGCACCTAAGTCGTGGTATTGAAGGTGGAGAGAGAACTGTACATGCACTCCCCCCACCCACAATTCCTGCCGGCCCGGGACTCGAACTCACAACCTTTCGATTGGGAGTCCGACTCTCTAACCATTAGGCCACAACTCCCCACGAAGTCAGGTAGCAAACAGGATTTGAAGTGTAGCATCAAATAAATAAATAAAAAATTGAATGCAGTGACTTTGTGGAAATAGTTTGAATTGTAATTCAGTCAAATTCTAAAGCCACTTATATAATTTTGCTCAGACCTGTTGTAGACAAAATCTCTACAACTCTTCCCATACTGCAAATTATATACTGTATATATAGAGGCGGTGCAACTATAAGGAAATATCTATAATCCCACCCACTCTAAAGCGGTACTGAACTGCAATGGAAACACAAATCAATACGAGCCGTGCCGTGCCATACCGAACTGAGCCGAGCAGTGGAAAAGCGTCATATGTAAAGTAGGTTCAGGAGCAGCATAATCATTCAGTCCTGTCAATCATGCAAGCCTAAATAACCAGCAGTCAATGGACTGTCCTCTCCACCTCCCCATGATCTCGGAGCTCAAGCCGAGCCTCAGGTTTGAGCCTCCATAGAGAAGTGCAAAACGAGTTCACTTACCATTAAAGACTGGAAGAGTAGGTAATCTCATGAATTCTTTGTTATTTAGACTGGTAGAATTTTACAGACTTCAAGCATAGCACGAAAAATCCTTGTGATGAAAGTCATAACAGAGGCGATTATTTCTGTTTATAAACCAAGCCTTTGTAGTGCCATTCTTTTCACTTCATAGCAGTACCTACAACTGCACTACTTTTAATGACCACCAACAAATGGGAAAGTCAGCAGAGGACAAACCACAGAGGAGGTAAAACGAGATGAAAAAAGATGGCAAATGGACAGAGCCCTTGTTCCTCTGAAACTGTGTTTGCATATTTATACCGACTCCTGGGTGACATGACTGCTGCTTTGTTCGTGTTTGTCCAGAAGAAGGATATAAATTAGCTGCTTGTTGCTGTGTCAAGCATGGTGTGTCCTTGACGTGACGGGCCCACCGCCACCCCCCCCCCCACCCCTGTGGAGGCGAGGTGTTGTGATGTGAGGTTCGATTCGGTGAAGGAGAGGAGGAGGCTTTTGATAATACGTGTGCTCTACCTTGCAACTGGTCTCAAAGGTGTAGAAGGGAAGCAAAGTCGAGCTGTCCTTCCTGTCACTTTGGTCTTCAACCAAAATTACTTTTCTCTGTCATCGCAGATACCCTTCATTGCTTCCCACTTCAGACGCCCACAGCTCGCCAACTCCAGAAGTACTTTGAATTGCAGCACGGATGATCCTGTTCCTTTCTCTTACGTTTTCTTCATCATAAAGCTGAAGCCCGTTCAGTTGTTTTGACACAAATCAATATGTTCATCGGTAGCATGCCAAAGTTATTTGCCTACGTGTGATGCAACGCGGAGAAATATTGGTGGATCTGCTCTGACCTCCTCCCACAAAGTGTGAAGAATGATTTTTAACAGCACATTGCAGAATTTCTTGTGAACAAACTTTGATAACGGAGCTTTAAAAAATGTGTTTCCTTTTCCTCCTTTGGTATAAAACACAGGAGAAACTATCTGAAATTGATCATTTGCCAAAACTCTCATTCAAATGTCAATGACAAAAAACTTGCAAGCTGCTCCAATCTTGTGGTGCAGCGCTCATGTCAACTGGTTTAGATGGGGCTCGGGCAAATTGAGCAGTCATAAGTAATAGGATGGATGGAAGAGGGAAATGCATTTCCAGATTTAGCTGAATAAACCCTTTTCAAAGTTTATGTACCAAATACTAAACTTTTGCCAGGATGCAAAGTCACATCACGTTGAGCTGCGGAAGATGATGTAAGTTTGAATCTTAATGTCCAAAGGATTTATGATCTCTGTTTAACGTCTATAAAAGTGCTAAGAATTAGGTAAAGAATATTAACATTTATGCATTTTTATTAAGTATGCAAAGGTTTTAAAGATAACCATTGTTGTGCAAACTATCCTGTTTCCATAAGACGTCTTCTCTCAGACATCATACAGAAAACATCGAAAATACACATTTAAGAGTTAATTTTATTACACTTTATTAATTTTTTAATTATTAACATAACATTAACTTACGACGGCAAATTTCCCATAGGAGTCACACATGCGCAATAGAACGCCATTGCCCTTCCATTAGCAGATATTGCTTAAAGGGGTCATATGATGTTGCTAAAAATAACATTATTTGGTGTATTTGGTGTAATGAAATGTGTTTATTTGGTTTAAGGTAAAAAGAAAAAAACACATTATTTTCCACATACTGTACATTACTGTTTCTCCTCTATGCCTCGCCTTTCATGTGGTTGTCAGCTCCAAAGCCTGCCAGTGTGAACGTAGACTTATTAATTAATTTTACAGTTCGGTGACGTTAGTGACACAAAAATGATACTCTTCACTATTTTACTTCAGGGGAACAACAAAGTGTTTTGTAGTTTGGTAAAGGTAGCCAAGAAGCAAGTTTTTGTAAACAATGTAATCACAATGGTGATTTTCTTTCCTCCTCCCTTCAAGTTTGGCCCGCTCCAGTAATGTTGTAAATCAAAACAAACACAATCCTGACAGTGCAAAGTTTCTGGTTCCCGAGTGACATTGTGGAGTTTTCACTCACATCCAGATCAGTTTAAGAGGGAGCTGCTCTGGAGCGATGCACATTGACAGCCAACCACAGGATTGAAGCCCTGGCATCTATGGGCCTCCTACAAGCAGGGAGATGAAGACAGGCGTGGCCCCCCTGGTACCCCCCTCCCTGGGCTTATTCTGACTCCAACAAAAGCAACCCAAAAATGGATAATCAAGCTGTCACCTGAACGCTGTGGCACTGAATACCAACCTTTAATTATTCTGGCAAATAACAGTAACTAAGGAGTTTTGTGCTCTTCACATTAAATGAAATCCAGCAGAAATAGGGTGAGAGTAATTTTACTTTAATGCACACTGAGAAGGAAAAAGGTGCCGGAGTTCGGGAGTGCTCCTTTGTCTGTTTTAAATACAAAGCTTTTTTTTAGTCCAAGGTCAAAACTTTGGAGAGGTGAGTGTAGAAGGAGTATTCAGATGATGAAATCTGTTCTAATTACTGCACAAATCAAATTCTCAGAAGGCTTCCACACTAATTTTGCACTCAGCTCCATATTGACATAGATTCCTCTAATGAAATAATACGAGTACTCCCATGCCAAGACACTTTGTCCCACAGATGGATCCAGATAATTGGATATAAAACTAGCGATCTCCTGGCCTGAAAACACTCTTACACTGTAAACTCACTTTTCACACAAGTCTGCTAAGTAATTAAACCAGCCACAGATCCTCACCTGTGATCCTTGCATTTTGTGTGAGGAACTTTAATCGGCGTCATTACTTTCATCATTTAATAGTCACCTATTTTATCTAGCCAAGCATTACAGGAAAATGTATGATTGCCCTTTTAATTGTTAGGTTTTAATTGCATATTAGTTATGCTTAATCTGATTTCCTCTGTTGCTTCTCTGATGGAGACAAAATCCGGGGTTTTGTGTGTGTGTGTGTGTGTACCTGTATTCTCTCCAATGCTTTTCAGATGAGCGTAACTCATTAGCATGTCACTTTGAGATGGAGGGCCTTATCATACACCCGGCGGAATGCAACGCAAGGCGCAGCGCAAGTGTGTTTGCTAGTTTCAGTCCGGCGCTGGACGGGAAAATGCGCCTGAAACTAGCAAACACATTTGCGCTGCGCCTTGCGTTTAATTAGCAAATGCACGTTGTTTAATTAGCAAATGCATTTGTGCTCATTTTTACACCCATGGGCGTGCTGGTCTAAAAAAGATGTGTGTTCAGGCACATTGCTGGCGCAATGCTTTTTTGAGGAGCTGAAAATAGACTGCGCCATAGACCAGCTCAAACCTGGTCTAAAATGTGGCGCAATGTTTTTTCTTTGTTATTTAAAGAGCGTACACGCTGCTTATTAAACACAGGGATGCACAGCAGCACACAAACATACCAAATATAAAAAAATAAAGGATTGCAATGCATAACATTTTTTTGTAGGCTAAATATATGTGTGTGTATATATATATATATATATATATATATATATATATATATATATATATATATATATATATATATATATATCGTTAAAATAGAGTGAAGCCAATTACTTGCGAAATGGCAATGTACAGTAAATACCATGATATCTTCTTGAAATTCTACCCTCGGTTCTACCCTCCTCTTTCACAGCAGCAGGGCATTTAACTGCTCTGTCTGCTCAACTAATGACTTCTCCAAAGGACAGTGTGGTTCTTGTGCTACTTTTCCCTTTGGTGGTGGGGGGGGGGGGGGGTTAATAACTCCACTCACCATCCCACTGTGCATGACTGTAAGAGCCAGGCTTCAGCGGCAAGACAGAAAGAAGTGGCAACAGTGTGAGGAGAAACGCCATTGGGTTCATACAACGAAAATGGGACAGTGGGATTGATTGAAGCCCCATGCTCTGGTCATGTATGTCTTGTAGTGACGAGTTTAAAGGAATCCCACTGTGAAGCAAAGAGACAGCGCTCCTCTGCAGAAAAAGAAGCTCCATAGGCACCGATATTAGGCACATAGATGCATATCTAATAGTCATTAAGCTGCGGGAAGAAGTGATGTTATTAACGGAGATGCCATGGTCACATTTTAGAGTACTCAAAGCTCTGTTAGCCATAGATGACCACCTGGCATTTATGATTGGGCAATTAATAAGAAATGGTCATAAGCATGTCTCCAGTTGCGGGATAGAGGACCAGTGGGTACCAACGAGGACTTAATGATTGCTCTTATGGCCTCTGCTGATACAGAGAGTGCATCCATTTGGCCTTTATATGAAGTGTACAACATGCAGCAGGAGGGAAGTGAATGTAACTGGACCAGATCAGAACCTCTAACACTAGAGTTGAATATGCTTTACATCTGCGAGAGCAAGTACCAGATCAATGTGCATCAGGAAGCAGTTATTCGTCAGCAATAGCTCTCTTCTGCTTTGTTTTCCCCTCAGTCAAGCAGAGACGGAGCAAACAAATTATTTCCTGGAAAGTGCCAACGTCGATGATTTAAGTGCTTACAATCAGACAGAGTGAGACAAGCCTCCTTGATAATATCGAGCTCTTTACCGGGATGTCAGTGCCGGTAATGAAGAATGACTGTCAGGAAACCTCATTGTCGAGTCAGACATCATCTCAAGAGAATCAGAAACAGCTCTACAGGCGTCTAAGTTTCCAATCTGGTCCAGAATGATCAGTAGAGAGCTGCAGGGATGACATGTTTGGTAGGTCAAAACCTGAAAATGTGTTAGCATTTTAGCATTTACTGATCTATCGTCCTGAATGTTTATATATAACAAGTGAAAACCAGTGAAAACTGGTTTACACAATTTTTTGTTTGTTTTTTTCAGTGTACTCTCCAGTCCACTTTTACAGTCCTCTTGTGTTCAGAATCAAGATTCTGTAAACTTTTCTAACTGAAAATTTCATTATTTAAATAAAGATTGAAAGATTGAAAGATTTTTGAAAGATAATTGTTACATGTTCCCTAAGTCGTGGAGTGATGGTAAGATATTTTACTGATTTTCTTGTTTGGTCTTGTTAATCAAAATGAACTAATCTTAGTACTTTCTTTTGAGTGACTGCCTTACTTCACTCCCTGCCTGCTGTTGTCATAACCATGTAGTTCATGTATAGCCTAGGTTCTTCAAAATTCTTCAAAATTCTTAAAAGTTGTGTTCATTTGAAAGGATTATCATGGTAAACAAAACGTAAGAATCATAGTTTTTTAAATTTTTTTTTTTTTTCTGTATCCAGATCTGTATCTGTAACAATCTCAAGTTAATCATATCCATGTCTATATTCAAATAAAACCAGAAAATGTTTTGTCTTTTTCCCGGAAGTTTGTACAATTACTTGAGAAAACTGAAAACCGTTATATATATGGTTTTACAGTCTATTTTTTTTTTCTTTGTAGTTATCACGGAACAAATATACCATGTGTAACTGATAAAATAATATTTTTCATTACAATATTTATTTTAAATGTCTCCTAACTGTCCGAGCCATTAGCATCGTATAGACAAAGCTTTAAGCTGTAAGGCAGTTGTGCTTTGAGTTCAAGTCCCAGCGCGTTTTCGAGATTAAAAAAGTTATAATTCAAACAGTAATAATAAATGTTGATAAAAGTAAAATAAGAGGATTTTATATATAACTGGGTTTACTGATTAATATCAGGGCAACAACATCAAATACGTTAAAGCTGAATCGAATAGCTGATTAGAACATGGAAACAAATGGTTGAAACAAATAAAAATATACAACAACAAAAAAGATGACAGAGCATCCCGCTGCGACTGCTTCACTGGCCTGCGGCCTTATCCGAGAACATGCTCGCCATTCACTCTCTCATATCTTTCTTTCACTCATTACAAGCAAAACCAGTGCTTTACTGTATTAGCCGAAACAAATTAAACTATCCCAGAACACACCCAGCTATATACTGAAACTACCTCAATTTATTTGTTTCTGGGGCGCTTTGGGTCTCGTAGAGAAAGGAAATTAACGCACCCTGTGAGCTGGGAGGAAATGTTATGATGCAAACACATCATTATGTTGAGTATGCTTCGAAATAATCACAGTGCATCTGAATCACATCTCGCAGATTACCATTGCCACTTCAGGCTTCCAAACATATCTCTCTCATTAACTACAAGCCAATGGATAAACTAGGAACAGAGATAAACTGGGAACAAAGACGTTATAGATACACGTACAACAACTTGATTGTACTTGGGATTGAAACATTCAGATTGTTTTGCAGGGTTGAATGCTTAGGGCACTGTGAGGACGTTTCTTATATATCTTAAAGATGTGAAAAGACATTCCACAGCATCATCTTTGGAAACAACCACACTACGTTGGTTATGTGTGATGAATGGATATGAGTGCAAAAAGACTGGCAATTAGATGTCAATTATAAGGTTTATATCTTTATACTAGAATTCAATGACTTGTATGTTTATAAGTATCTGTTTATCAGTTGATTGAGGTGAAAATCACATTCACAACATTTATCATGTATAAGTAATATTTATGGAAGCCTGTTTCCACAACAAAATGCA
Source organism: Carassius carassius (assembly GCF_963082965.1). NCBI lineage: Eukaryota > Metazoa > Chordata > Actinopteri > Cypriniformes > Cyprinidae > Carassius > Carassius carassius. Next base: position 31,794,049 of record NC_081764.1, on the reverse strand, counting down.
ATAATAAAGTTTCAAATAGGAAAGTCAAATTGTGAAATTTAAATTCACAAAGGGAGATTTAATGAATGAGATATAATTTTGCAATTATGCAAAATATAGTTGCAGTTGCATAATATAAATTCACAATTATGAGAAATAAATGCACAGTTGTTGGGTTGTCACACATCCACTAGTTAAAACTAACTAAATCTGGGGTAAAAGAAAGTATTTTAGCCAAAAAAAGAAAAAAAAAAAACCTAACACACTTGCCCCATTAATCTTTGTGACGCTTGAAAGAGTAAAACTGTGTAAAACGGCAGTAACATCATCATGTTTGAGTTAATGCAACATGTATCAAGACTCAAACTTCTTATTAAAGTAGGTTAGTACTCTTTTTTACAACCAGAATATCTGCAGGCTTAAATGTAAAAGAAGTGCAGAAAGTCTACTTTCGTTTCCTGTTCAATGTGACTTTCTTGAAGAAACTTCTTTAATGGACCAAAAAGATGTTTAACAGATGGTCTGACTAATGTAGTCTGCATGTGAAAGCTAACTATATGTTCTATACATAAATGATTGTCAGTAACCCCCCCTCCCCCCCATAAACAAAACAAAAAACATTGCACATGAGGCTGTTGCTTTTCCACCGATCAGAATTGTGTAGGAAATTTGCATTTAATCCTGCCATTCAAATCAAGTTCTTCAATGTGAGCTATACATGTTTCCTTCACCTAGGGATATTATAAATATTTTTGCTAATTAATATTCAGAATGACTTTTTCCTCATGTGATGGTCTCAATGGACTGAAAACCAAATTAATTTCAAATTCAATCATTGGATTTATTTATTCAATTCGGCCCAATCTCCAAGCACAGTAATGTTGCGTGGCACTGAGCCACCTATGACTTCAGCCGGATTCAGCTTAAGTAAAACATTGCTTAATATTTATTTTGTCCAAAGGAAAAAAATAAAAATGATAACAAAGTCTTGGAGAAGAAATGAAAAGTTTTAATAAGATAATGCCATTAGACAACAACTCATGAACATCCTATTTCATTGCATTACAGTAATATAATAAATTACATTAGCAAATTACAAATACTTCAATAAAACCCTCAATTACTTAACTGACTAACAAAATAAAAAAATATATATATATATAATTACAAAAAACAACAATAAACAATGCAAATATTAATTATATTGAATTATTATAATAATGAGACCCTTTCTTTTCCATTGTATAAATGCAAATGGTAAAATCTCTAAATGGTAAAATAGTCCTAATGTCATATTTTCACATATGCCTGATGTAATAGTGCTTTTCACACTTTTCACACACATACTCCAGAAGTAATTCCTGCCTCTGTTTGACACTGACTGTCAAGCTTTTGAGAGCAAAGGCTATTTACTGTATACTGTTTCTCGCCCCCTTATGACAGCCAAAGCGGAGCCAGGGTTGCCATGCTGTTGGTGGCACTGGACTTTGGGGGCACTCCTACAGCTAAGTCAAATGCATGGGCAATCCAGTCTGTGGCGATTTTCCACATCAGAGGAATACGAGGCATTATCTTAATGTTGCATTTCTTACCTCTGTGGATCATCAAAGTTCTTTTTTCAGATCTGTTTGTATCTTTCTCCTCCATATTCCACCTCTAAGAAGCACTGTTTTTCCAGTAATGCATTACGATGGTGTGTGTACAAAAATGCATATCAGACTTTCAGAAATATGTTCAATCGCTTACAAGGGTGAGATCATTTTCATATTTTAATCATATTTAAAATGTTGAAATTTTTACACAGATTGTGTACATTTTAACAAACCTGATGGGATAACAAACATTTTTGTAGTGAGACAAAGCACAAGACAATTCATCAAATCCATCGCTAATACTGATGTCTGTGTTGTTTTCCCTCCCGAATGATGACCCTTCCTGGAGGTTGATGTCATTGAGATATTGGCTTTTGTTAATTAATGTGTTTACTATAAAGAAAACACACACACACACACACACACACACACACACACACACAATACTATAACAAAACAAAAATGTGACATATGCACTTCTTATTTGTGACAAATAAACATAAATCAGACTATCTCTACAGAAAACTTTTATATATATAAATATATTATATATATATATATATATATATATATATATATATATATATATATATATATATATATATATATACAATTTATTTTAGCCTTTTATCCTTCCCCCCTTCAGTAATGAGTGGATTATGAAAATTTAAGAATAAATGATATGCTGATTTTAATAAATAATATTTTGGTTTGAGGGAAAATACTTTGGGGTTTTTTCCCCTAGTACTTTTGTTCTAATATTTGTCTCAAATCTCCATATTTATAATATATGAAAAAAATATAGAATGTCATAGTGTTAGCTGTAAAAAAAAGAAAAGAAAAAAAGATAAATGCCATTAAAAAAAAGTATATATATATATATATATATAATATATATATATATATGTATATATGTGGGTGTGGGTGTGCTTCCGCCAAAATCAGTATTGTTTTTAGTCGGTATTGAAATTATTATTATTATTATTATTTTTTTTTTTTTTATGCAAAATGCGATATTCACATTGTTATTAGGATATGTTTTCTCCCTTTTTTTCCATACCTTGACAAGCACCAGTCACCCTTTTTTGCAGAATGCGATATATCCGCTCAACCAAACACAGCACACCATTCCATGCACTCTACACAGTAATGGCGGTGCTTTATATACACTCCGCATCTTAGTTTTACTCCTCTACTTTGTACTTTGTAATCAACAAACAAGGGCTGCACGATGAATTGCATGTGATTGTCATCGGCATCTCGTCAGTAAAGCCGGTTCTGTGATTAATAGTACCAGTAAATCTCCATTACGTGCGTTTAGATGGAGCAACATTTAATACATGAGTTTCACAATTTGAGTTGAATTATTAAAATGAACTTCACACTCACCAGCCACTCTATTAGGTACACCTGTACACAATTGCTTGGTAACACAAATTACTAATCAGCCAAAGTTCAAACCGAGCATCAGAATGGGGAAGGAATGGGATTTAAGTGACTTTAAACATGGAATGGTTGTTGGTGCCAGACCGGCTGGTCTGAGTATTTCAAAAACTGTTGATCTGCTGGGATTTTCACACACAACCATCTCTAGGATTTACAGAGAATGGTCCGAAAAAATATATATCCAGTGAACGGCAGTTATGTGGACAAAAATACTTTGTTGATGTCAGAAGTTAGAGGAGAATGGGCAGACTGGTTACAGATGATA